>NC_060270.1:37216492-37280851 GCF_021613505.1 Equus quagga
GCCTTAGTTGATGTGGTATTCAAAATATGTTGCTACAACCAATGTCAAAGAGTGTACTGCCTATATTTTCTTCTAGGAGTTTTGTGGTTTCAGGTCTTACATTCAAGTTTTTAATCCATTTTCAGTTAATTTTTGTGTATGGTGCAAGATAGTCTATTTTCATTCTTTTGCATGTGGCTGTCCAGTTTTCCTAACACCATTTATTGAAGAGACTTTCCTTTCTCCATTGTATGTTCTTGGCTCCTTTGTCAAAGATAAGCTGTCCATAGATGTATGGGTTTATTTCTGGGCTTTCAATTCTGTTCTATTTGTCTGTGTATCTGTTTTTGTGCCTCTACCATGCTATTTTGATTACTATAGCTTTGTAGTATATTTTGAAGTCAGGTATTGTGATTCCTCCAGCTTCCTTCTTTTTTCTCAGGATTGCTTTGGCTATTCAAGGTCTTTTGTTATTCCACATAAATTTAGGGTTCTTTATTCTGTTTCTGTGAAGAATGTCATTGGGATTCTGATTGGGATTGCATTGAATCTGTAGATTGCTTTAGGTAATATGGACATTTTAACTATGTTAATTCTTCCGATCCATGAGCATGGAATATCTTTCCATTTCTTTAATCTTCTTCAATTTCTTTCAATAATGTCTCATAGTTTTTAGTGTATAGGTCTTTCACCTCTTTAGTTAAATCTATTCCTAGATATTTTATTCTTTTTGCTGCAACTGTAAATGGGATAGTATTCTTGACTTCTCTTTCTGCTTGTTTGTTACTAGAGTATAGAAATGCAACTGCTTTTTGTAAGTTGACTCTGTACCCTGCAAATTTGCTATAGATGTTGATTATTTCTAATAGTTTTATGATGGATCCTTTAGAGTTTTCTATATAAAGAATCATGTCATCTGCAGAAGAGCCAGAGAGTGCTCACCTATCTCTACCACCTCCCCGGGGGTGGTCCATCCACCTTTAGATGTATCATTGCACGGGTCTCTCAGGTGTCCTGTTGTGCTGTGTGGGTGTCCTCCATTGATCAATGACTGTCTATTTAGTTGTAGTTCAAAGGGGGAGAGATAAAGGGAACAGCTCACTCTGCCATATTGCTAATTTTACTCCCCCAGTGTTCTTCTTTTGATGACTTAATTCTCCTGTCTACTCCCAGTTTAACCTCCCATCTTCGTGTTTTTCCCAATATAAAAGTAATATGTGTACATTGCAGAAAATACGGAAAAGTAAAAAAATAAAAATCATAATCCCACCACCTAGAGATAACTTTGGTTAACATTTTACTGCATTTCTTTCAAGTTAATTTTATGTATATTTATTTCTTAGTTGAGATTCCCTTCTAAACTTTTTTTAATCCTGCTTTTTTAACATAAACATTTCCCCATGTTGTTAAAAGTTTTCATAAAAATGTTCAAAAAAATCTTCATAAACTTCACTTTAAATTACAATGAGATACCGTTGTTTCTGTAACCATTCCCATACCTTTGGACTCTCCCCTCCTGAGTGAGTTGGAGTCTCTCTGGAAAGTTCTCTCCCCTCTTTCTTGTTCTCCCTTTCTGACTCCTTAGGCCCTGACAAGGCCAAGAGTAGCAGAGAGCCGAGTCAGTGTTGCTGAAGCCACGATTCTTTCTGTTTTCCAGCTTGAGCCCTAACTTATATAAATGTACTTTCTACATTTCAGATCATGGCAAATATAATCAAGAAATGTTTGATGAATGTAGAGCAGCTTTCTTTCTCATCAATCACATTTCCCATGATTGGAACCGGAAACTTGAGGTTTCCCAAAGCTATTTTTGCTGAACTAATGATTTCAGAAGTGTTCAAATTTAGTAGCAGTGAGTGGCTGAAAACCTTACAGGAAGTTCAACTTCTGGTACATCCAGATGATGAGGAAAGCCAACAGGTATGGTTACATATCACTTCTGGTCATTCTGGCAAGTCAACCTCAGTGCAATCAGATGTCTTTGCAGATCTGTCACTAACAGTGTTTTCTACTTCCTTGCCCGTAAGTGTGGGTTGCTGATAGAGAGTTGTCAAATGGATTAAGTAGGAGGTAACACTGATAACACATACATCCTTCCTAGACAGTTTATAAAGAGACAAGGTAATCTATAATAAATAAATCCTTAGAAAGAAGCAGAAAGTTATTGGCATAAAAGTGGCCTAGACATTTAACACCGTCTAAATGAAAGCTAAGTCATGGCTTTGTCTACAGGGAAAAGACTAGAAAAGGGAAGCCTCAAGGATTTAGTTATTTAGATAGAATACAGCAAGTCTATACACATCTCTGAGGGTCTAAAGCTAGAAATACCAGCACCATATTCAGTGGTGGAGAAGCAGTCCAGCACATTTCCCAAGTGCTCATTACCGACACTGCCCTTGGAAGGTGACATTCCTTGAGGAGGGCTCCTCAGCTGATTGGCCCATGCTGAGCACCAAAATCTGGTTTTCACCCTTGAAAAAGTTCTATTGATTTTATGTAAATTGTGCATACTTATAGCAAAAATGCAAACAACATAAAAGTACAAAGAAGAAAGGTTTGCATCTTGGTTTTGCCATTTAAAGGTCGAGCGAGGTAACATCTCTGAATCTCAGTTTTATCGTGTGAAAAGAGCATGGCAATAACACCTCTCAGAGTTGTGAGAATCGAGAGGATGGATTTGAAGCGTCTAGCACATAGCAAGCCTCAATGCTGGTTGTAGAAGTGGTTCTTCTTACCTTTTTATTACCTGAGTTTGAAAGCAATTGCTGCAGCTTACTAACATTAGCACTTAAAAAAAGATATGGAAGATAATGTTGTCCTCCAAGTTCCTAGTTCTTCTTAGGCATTTGGGATAGAATTGTGGTCTTCCCATGAAATAAAGTCAATCAGCACTGGTATTTATTGAGAAAATTCCTAGGTTGAACTACAGTTCCTTAATTAAAAAGTCTCTGAGACAAGAGGAAATCTATTGAGAATTGTTGTTCCTAACTGATGTCTGATAATCAACGTTCCAAAGAATTGGATTGGATCAACGTTTCTACAGAACGTTGTTGTGGCAGAGAAAGTAGCTATGTTTCTTTCATTTCCAGATATTTTTAGATGAATTCACTAGACAGTCGAACGGAAATCTCAACAAGGACGGGATTCTCAAGGCTGGAGATATGCAAGGTCTGGTAAAGTTGTTCTGCTTTGCTTGGCAACTCTTCATTGTTAGATGGAGTCCAATAGAAGGAGACAAATTCACATGAAGACCAAATCAGTGATGGAAGAGGTGTCAGGGCCTGTTCCATTGTCTGGGCTCACAAAGAACAAACCTTATTGATGTGAACCAAGTCGTTGGTAATGAGGCCAGAGTTTCTAATATGTGATAATAAAAGATAACTAAAATATGCCTAGCACAGTAAACTGTACTGATGGCTTTCATATATATTATATTGTTTAACTCATACAATAGCCCATGGGCAGGTGGTTCTGTTGCTACTGTATAAATGTGGAAAGAGAGAACTGAAGAGTTTAAGGGACAAGTAGAAATGGCACATCTAACTTGTGAAGCCCTAGAGTGTAGAGTGTACAGTAATATTCCAACATGTTTTAGGTAATTTCCTCTGAGCAGCCTAAGTATCGCCACCCCAGCAGGATGTGAAATGGCAGGAAGAGCTCACATCTCCAGTTAGTGAGCCCTTGTTTCACATTGGACAAATGCCTTGGCCACTCTGAGACCATTTTCCTTTTTGTAAAACGGTAATAAAAGAATCTCCCAGGAGCACAACATTTCAGTTGTAAGATGAATAAATTCTGAGACCTAATATACAGCAAGGGGACTCTAGTTCATAACAAAGCACTGTATCCTTGAAATTTGCTGAGAGTAGATCTCAAGTGTTCTCACCACACACACACACACACACACACACAAAGGTAACTATGTGAGGTGATGTGTGTGTTAATTAGCTCAATTGTGGTAATCATTTCGCAATGAATATGTATATCAAAGCATCACATTGTACACCTTAAATATGTACAATTTTTATTTGTCAATAAAAGCTAGAAAAAAAAAGAATCTCCCAGAGATGAAATGGGAGTGCGGTCTGCAGTCTCTCCTTCCTCCTCACTCCTTTCTGTGACACGGCAGCAACTTTCGCAAACAGACAGATGGTCCAATCAGATGTTTCTGCGTCACCCTATTTAACTGAGAAAATATAGATACTGCTACTGCCACAAAGCATTCTTTTCTAATTCCCTTAAAAAAGAAAAGCCAGCCGTTTAACAGGCTAGGAGACATGGTAACGTTTGGATTTATGTAGGGGGAAGAAAGGGGACTGGGAGAGAATAGGCCCCATAATGTTTTTCTCCTCCAGAAGCCTGCTATCCCTTCATCCATCTCTTCCTTTTCAGATATCTTCGGGGCTGTCTCTAACCCTGAGTTTGGAACATATGAAATGAACATTGGTGCGATTACTTTCCAGATTGCTCCTGGAGATATCACCAAGGAAAAAACAGATGTTATTGTAAACTCGACAGTAAGGACATTTAATCTAAAATCAGGTACTTTATGTAAGCAATATACTTGATTGTAACTATTATTATAACTAATGTATTACAGGGAGGGAAATTATGCCTAATGTTGCCCTGAGTAGACAGAGAGTGTTGTAGAAAATATACCAGCCCTGGAATCAGAAAGAACTGGGTTTGATTCCTGGCTATACCACTTACCATTATGTGGCCTTGGACAAATCATTTAACCTCTCTGTGTCTCGGTTTCTCTGCTCCCAGAGGAACATTAGATGGGTTATAACTGATGTAAAGGTGGGTGTAACCAATGCATTTTTCTAAGTCAATGTCAGCTCTCTTCCCCTTTTTAGCTCTGAACTATCAAATTTCCACACTTAAAATTTGATAAGCTTTAAGTTCCTCTATTTTTATTTCCTTTTTTGTGTAACTCACTTGGTACTCACATCTCACCTCCTGTAACTCAACTCTTCTCTATACTATACTGACCTGAAACAAAATTCAACCACTTTTTCTTTTCTTTTTCTTTTTTTTTTTTGAGGAAGATTAGCCCTGAGCTAACATTTGCTGCCAATCCTCTTCTTTTTGCTGAGGAAGACTGGCCCTGAGCTAACATCCATGTCCATCTTCCTCTACTTTATATGTGGGACGCCTGCCACAGAGTGGCTGGACAAGCAGTGCATAGGTCTACACCTGGGATCCGAACCAGCAAACCCCCGGCCGCCAAAGCGGAACGTGCAAACTTAACCACTGCGCCACCAGGCCGGCCCCATAACCCCCTTTTCTTGATTTTCCCTAAAATCTTTGACCATCCCCATTGAATAACACTTTTGTGCATGCCCTTCCCAATATAGCTTACATACACTCTTTTGCTAATATATTTTATGTATTACAAAAGATTAATGTTTAAATTAAAAGGGTAAGATAAAGCACAAATAGAAATCGAAGTTTAAATACTTTCTAAGCCGCAAAATATTATGGAACTTACTCTGCAGAAGTGAGTCTGTAATATAGCCATTCAATTTATCAGTCATTCAAAGTGTAGACCTAAAGAACCTTGAATTATTTGAAACCTGGTAAACTAAACTTATGCATTTATCCCTGCCCCCTTTTGAAACTCCACTAAAGCACGAGGGAATTAACAAAAAGGGCACAAACTCACAGGGAAAAGGAGAGTTGGAGGGAAAAAGAGATAGCAACGTATTTCCAGAAGACAGGAAGCAGCTAGCCAGTGGAGGTAACTGACCCAGAGTGGACAAGACTGAGAACCCGCCAGAGAGAATGGCAGGCCCAGGAAGACGCCGGAGTGGAGGCAGCAGGAACCTGCGAAGGCGGGGGGCCAGTGAAGAGATGAGAACAGAATGGGATGGAATTCTGTATGAGGCGCACTTGGACCTGTTGATTCTGTCCCCCATCCTTTGCACCAGTAACTTCTCTTGCTCTTCCCTGGCCAGCCATGGGAGGTTTATTCTCTAAAAGTTCTGGACTGAGAACACAGGCACAGGCGAGGGTGGGGAGCTAGATGGAAGCAGCGATTAAGGGAAATCTGTACTGAACAGCAAATGCCCAGTCCCTGTCCCCAGGGGGCTCCCAGAACAGCACATGGGCTTTTGCCCTCCCGGCATGAGATTGGAGGGTCTTTCTGGGGAGCCTGACTGCAAAGTCCAGTACTTACTACCTGCTCGCCTTACATTGAAGCTGACCCATCAGCCAGCCTCCTGCACACGGAGCTTCCAAACTCACTCTTAAACGTGAATGGACTGGCAAAGATCACAAATGTTTGAAGAAAACCTCCACCATGGCAAAGTCAGAGACCAAAACGAACAAACAGGAAAGGGAATTTTTAAAAAACAGACAATTCATAACACACACACACACCACACATAATCAAGGAGATACAGGTAGATAGAGAGACAGATCTTTATAATGATAAAATAACTAACATTTATTCAATACTTTTATGTGCCAGATTCTGTCTAGGAATTTTTCATCCACTCTATCATTTTTATTATTTTTTTTATTGAGGTGACATTGGTTTATAACATTATATAAATTTCAAATGTACATTATCATATTTCAATTTCTGTGTAGATTACATCATGTTCACCACCCAAACACTAATTACCATCCATCACCACACATGTATACCTACTCATCCCTTTGTTCTCCTCCTTCCCCTCTGGTAACCACCAATCCAATCTCTATATCTATGTGTTTGTTGGTGTTGTTTTTATGTTTTATTTATGAGTGAGATCATATGGTATTTGACCTTCTCCCTCTGACTTATTTCGCTTAGCATAATACCCTCAAAGTCCATCCATGTTGTTGCAAATGGAGAGATTTCATCGTTTTTATGGCTGAGTAGTATTCCACTGTGTATATATACCACAGCTTCCTTATCCATTCGTCCCTTGATGGGCACTTAGGTTGTTTCCAAGTCTTGGCTATTGTGAATAATACCACAGTGAACATAGAGGTGCATATATCTTTACGCATTTGTGTTTTCATGTTCTTTGGATGAATACCCAGCAGTGGAATAGCTGGATTATGGTAGTTCTGTTCTTAATTTTTTGAGGAATTTCCATACTGTTTTCCCTAGTGGCTGCACTTGTTTGTATTCTTACTAGCAGTGTTTGAGGGTTCCCGTCTCTCCACATCCTCTCCAACACTTGTTATTTATTGTCTCATTAATTATAGCCATTCTGACGGGTTTAAGGTGATAGCTCATTGTGGTTTTGATTTGCGTTTCCCTAATAATTAGTGATGTTGAACATCTTTTCATGTGCCTATTGGCCATCTGTATATCTTGTTTGGAAAGATATCTGCTCAGATCTTTTGCCCATTTTTTAATTGCGTTGCTGGTTTTTTTGTTGTTAAGATGTATGAGTTCTTTTTTATTTATTTATTTATTTTTTTACTGAGTTATTGATAGGTTACAATCTTGTGAAATTTCAGTTGTACGTTAATGTTTGTCAGTCATGTTACAGGTGCACCACTTCACCCTTTGTGCCCACCCCCCACCCCACCTTTCCCCTGGTATCCACTAAACTGTTCTTGGTCCATAATTTTAAATTCCTCATATGAGTGGAGTCATACACAGATTATCCTTCTCTCACTGGCTTATTTCACTTAACATAATTCTCTCAAGGTCCATCCATGTTATTGCAAATGGAATGATTTTGTTCTGTTTTGCAGCTGAGTAGTATTCCATTGTATATATGTACCACATCTTCTTTATCCATTCGTCTGTTGCTGGACACTTAGGTTGCTTCCATGTCTTGGCTATTGTAAACAGTGCTGCAATAAACATTGGGGTGCATAGGACTTTTGGGATTGCTGACTTCAAGCTCTTTGGATAAATACCCAGTAGTGGGATGGCTGGATCGTATGGTAGTTCTATTTTTAATTTTTTGAGGAATCTCCATACTGTTTTCCATAGTGGCTGCACCAGTTTCCATTCCTACCAGCAGTGTATGAGGGTTCCTTTTTCTCCGCAACCTCTCCAACATTTGTTGCTATTAGTTTTAGATATTTTTGTCATTCTAATGGGAGTAAGGTGATATCTTAGTGTAGTTTTGATTTGCATTTCCCTGATGATCAGCGATGATGAGCATCTTTTCATGTGTCTATTGGCCATCGGTATATCTTCTTTGGAGAAATGTCTGTTCATGTCTCCAGCCCATTTTTTGATTGGGTTGTTTGATGTTTTGTGGTTGACTTGCGACACTTCTTTATATATTATGGATATTAAGCCTGTGTCAGATATATGACTTGCAAATATTTTTTCCCAGTTAGTGGGTTGTTTTTTTGTTTCAATCCTGCTTTCATTTGCCTTGAAGAAGCTCTTTAATCTGATGAAGTCCCATTTGTTTATTCTTTCTATTGTTTCCCTTCTCTGAGAAGGCATGGTGTCCAAAAAGATCCTTTTAATACTGATGTCAAAGAGCGTACTGCCTACGTTTTCTTCCAGAAGCCTTATGGTTGCAGGTCTCACCTTTAGGTCTTTGATCCATTTTGAGTTTATTTTGGTGAATGGTGAAAAAGAATGGTCAATTTTCATTCTTTTACATGTGGCTTTCCAGTTTTCCCAGCACCATTTGTTGAAAAGACTTTCTTTTCTCCATTGTATGCCCTCAGCTCCTTTGTCGAAGATAAGCTGTCCATAGATGTGTGGTTTTATTTCTGGGCTTTCAATTCTGTTCCATTGATCTGTGCACCTGTTTTTGTACCTGTACCATGCTGTTTTGATTACTATAGCTTTGTAGTATGTTTTGAAGTCAGGGATTGTGATGCCTCCCGTTTTGTTCTTTTTTCTCAGGATTGCTTTAGAAATTCGGAGTCTTTTGTTGCCCCATATGAATTTTCGGATTCTTCTAATTCTGTAAAGAATGTCATTGGGATTCTGATTGGGATGGCGTTGAATCTGTAGATTGCTTTAGGTAGAACGGACATTTTAACTATGTTTATTCTTCCAACCCATGTACATGGAATGTCTTTCCATCTCCTTATGTCGTCATCCAATTGTCTCAGAAAGGCCTTGTAATTTTCATTATATAGGTCCCTCACTTCCTTAGTTAAATTTACCCCAAGGTATTTTATTCTTTTGTTGTGATTGTGAATGGTATTGTATTCTTGAGTTCTTTTTCTGTTGGTTCATTACTGGAGTATAGAAATGCTACTGATTTATGCAAATTCATTTTATACCCTGCAACTTTGCTGCAGTTGTTGATTACTTCTAACAGTTTTCCAATGGATTCTTTGGGGTTTTCTATATATAAGATCATGTCGTCTGCAAACAGCGAGAGTTTCACTTCTTCCCTCCCTATTTGGATTCCTTTTATTCCTTTTTCTTGCCTGATTGCTCTGGCCAGGACCTCCAGTACTATGTTAAATAAGAGTGGTGATAGAGGGCATCCTTGTCTCGTTCCTGTTTTCAGGGGGATGGCGTTCAGTTTTTGCCCATTGAGTATGATATTGGCTATGGGTTTGTTGTATATGGCCTTTATTATGTTGAGGTAGTTTCCTTCTATGCCCATTTTGTTTAGAGTTTTTATCATAAATGGCTGTTGGATCTTGTCAAATGCCTTCTCTGCATCTATTGAGATGATCATGTGGTTTTTATTCCTCAGTTTGTTGATGTGGTGTATCACGTTGATTGATTTGCGGATGTTGAACCATCCCTGTGTCCCTGGTATGAATCCCACCTGATCCTGATGTATGATTCTTTTGATGAATTGCTGAATTCTGGTTGCCAAAATTTTGTTTAGAATTTTTGCATCTATGTTCATCAGTGATATTGGCCTGTAGTTCTCTTTTCTCATGGTGTCCTTGTCAGGTTTTGGTATCAGCGTGATGTTGGTCTCATAGAATGTGTTAGGAAGTGTTCCATCTTCCCTAATTTTTTGGAATAGCTTGAAAAGGATGGGTATTAAATCCTCTCTGAAAGTTTGGTAGAATTCCCCAGGAAAGCCATCTGGTCCTGGGGTTTTATTCTTTGGGATGTTTTTGATTGCTGTTTCAATCTCTTTCCTTGTGATTGGTCTGTTCAAATTGTCTGCCTCTTCTTGAGTGACCTTTGGGAGATTGTAGGAGTCCAAGAATTTATCCATTTCCTCTAGGTTATCCATTCTGTTGGCATATAGTTTTTTGTAGTATTCTCTTATAATCTGTTGTGTTTCTGCAGAGTCTGTTGTTATTTCTCCTCGCTCATTTCTGATTTTGTTTATTTGAGCTTTCTCCCTTTTTTTCTTTGTAAGTCTGGCTAGTGGTTTGTCAATTTTATTTATCTTCTCAAAAAACCAGCTCTTTGTCTCACTGATCCTTTCTACTTCCTTTTTCGTTTCAATAGTATTTATTTCTGCTCTGATTTTTATTATTTCTCTCCTTCTGCTGACTTTGGGCTTCATTTGTTCTTTTTTCTCTAGTTCAGTTAGGTGTGCTTTAAGGTTGCTTATTTGGGATTTTTCTTGTTTCTTAAGATGTGCCTGTATTGCAATGAATTTTCCTCTTAATACAGCTTTTGCTGTATCCCATATGAGTTGGTATGGCATGCTATCATTTTCATTTGTTTCCAGGTATTTTTTTATTTCTTCTTTAATTTCTTCAATGATCCATTGCTTGTTCAGTAGTGTGTTGTTTAGTCTCCACATCTTTGTGCCTTTCTCAGCTTTTTTCTTATAATTAGTTTCTAGCCTTGTAGCACTATGATCTGAGAAGATGCTTGTTATTATTTCAATTTTTTTTTAATTTGTAGAGGCTTGCCTTGTTTCCCAACATATGGTCTATCCTAGAGGATGTTCCATGTGCACTTGAGAAGAATGTGTATTCAGCTCTTTCAGGGTGAAGTGATCTATATATGTCTATTAAGTCCAATTGTTTTAGTTTTTCATTTAGCTCCACTATTTCCTTGTTGATTTTCTATCTGGATGATCTGTCCATTGATGTGAGTGGGGTGTTGAGCTCCCCTACTATTATTGTGTTGTTTTTAACATCTTCCTTTAGGTCTGTTAACAGTTGCTTTATGAATCTTGGTGCTCCTGTGTTGGGTGCATAGATATTTATAAGCGTTATTTCTTCTTGATGAAGTGTCCCTTTGATCATTATATATTGTCCCTCTGTGTCTCTCTTTACCTGTCTTATTTTGAAATCCACTTGGTCTGATATGAGAATTGCAACACCCGCCTTTTTTTCCTTGCTATTTGCTTGAAGTATTGTCCTCTACCCCTTCACCCTGAGTCTGTGTTTGTCCTTGGGGCTGAGGTGTGTTTCCCGGAGGCAACAAATTGTTGGATCGTGTTCTTTAATCCATTTTGCCACTCTGTGTCTTTTTATTGGAGAGTTCAATCCATTCACATTGAGAGTGATTATTGATGCATGTGGACTGAGTGCTGTTAATCTGTCGCTCATTATCTTGTTTTCCTGCATTTCTTTTCCTGTGTGCTTTAGACTACCCATTTAATACTGCAATTTCTTATGCTGGGTTTCTTAGCTTTTTCCTTATTTATGATTTGTGACTCTGTTCTGTACTTTATTTTAGTGTCTACCTTGAAGTTTGTATTTAGAATCTCGTGTATAATATAGTCTATTCTCTGGTGTTCTCTTACTTACTTGACCAATACTGATTTAGACCCTTTGCTCTTCCCCTCCTAAATAATTATTTTCATTTTTTATTCCAACTCGTCTTATTAATTGGTAGTTAGAGTGCTAAGATCGTCCTTGTTTTGGTAGTTTCCTTACCTTTACCCTAATGCTATAAGTGAATATTTGCTATCCTGTTCTGGTTCTATCCATTGGTCTCCCTAGTCTGTGGATTGTGTCCCCTTTCTCCCTTTTTTCTTTTTTCAGGTATGAGAGCCTTCTTGAGGATTTCTTGTAGTGGAGGGCTTTTAGTTACAAATTCCCTTTTGTTTGTCTGGAAAAGATTTAATTTCTCCCTCATATCTGAAGGAAATTCTTGCTGGATAGAGTATTCTTGGCTGAAGATTTTTATCCTTTAAAGCTTTGAATATGTCACTCCATTCTCTCCTAGCTTGTAGGGTTTCTGTAGAGAAATCCGCTGACAGTCTGATAGGGGCTCCTTTATAGGTTATTCTCTTTTTTTTCCCTACTTCTCTGAGTATTCTTTCCTTATCTTTCCTTTTTGCCAACTTTACTACTATATGCCATGGGGTAGCTCTTTTTACATTGACAAATCTGGGAGATCTAAAACCCTCCTCTACACACATTTCTCTGTCGATCCCTAGATTTGGGAAGTTCTCTTCAATAATTTCGTTAAGCACACTTTCTGCTCCATTTTCCTTTTCCATATTCTTGGGAATTCCTATGATCCTTATGTTCTTACTCCTCATTGAATCCATTATCTCTCGGAGATTTTCCTCATTTTTTTTAATTCTTAGTTCTCTTTCTTCCTCTGGTGCCATTCAGCCTGTCTATCTTCGATTATGCTAATTTTCTCCACTATGTTGTTTACATGGGTATTCAGGGAATCCGTATTCTGTTTTATCTGGTCCATTGTGTTTTTCATCTCAAGTAATTCTGTTTGATTCTTCTTTATGATTTCAATCTCTTTTGTGAAGTAACTCCAGAACTCGGCTTGTTTCTCTATCTTTCTCTCTACCTCATTGAGTTTTTTGATTATAGCTGCTCTGAACTCATTATCACTTAGTTTACCTAATTCCAAGTCCTCAGGACTTAATTCTATGTTTTTATTGTTTTCCTTCTGGTCTGGGGCTTTTATAAATTGCTGGATGGTAGAGGAGCGGTTTTTTCGCATGGTGGTAGAATTCAGTTGCAGTTACAGCCTGTCGCCACTAGATGGGGGTCGAGAGCGGTGTGTTAGCTCTCCGCCTTGGGGCAAGATGGCTGCACCCACTGGCTTTGCTGTGGGGGAGGGGCTGTTACTCACAGGCGCTGGTCTGGGTTCAGATCAGTTCTGTTCTCTGGTCTCCCAAGGCCCTTGATTTATAGGGTCCCCACGGATGGAAGCTTTCCCCCCGTCAGCGGGTCTCCACTGAATCAGCGGCAGGAGTCCCGGATGATTCCCCGGTCGCGTGGCCCCTCCCCCGCTCCTTCCCGACCCGCCGCCGCAGCGATCGCAGACTCTAGGGCAGGGAGCGATGTTCTCTCCTACCGTTCCAGCGCCTCCGAAGGTGTAAGCAAGGTTATGATCTCCGCCTTCTTGGTATTGTAGGTCTCTAATGAGCTGGCATTATGTTTATTCTCTGAAATTCAGTTCTTCCAATCTTTTGTTGTATTTTGGAGGGGAGGAATCCCGGGTCAGCTCACCCCGCCATTTTGCTCCCAAGATGTATGAGTTCTTTATATATTTTGGATATTAATCCCTTGTCAAATACATGGTTTGCAAATATCTTCTCCCAATTGTTAGGTTGTGTTTTCATTTTTTTGATGGTTTCCTGTGCTGTGCAAAAGCATTTTAGTTTGATGTTGTCCTGTTTGTTTATTTTTTCTATTGTTTCCCTTGCTTGGTCAGACATGGCATTTGAAAATACGCTGCTAAGACTGATGTCCAAGAACGTACTGCCTATGTTTTCTTCTAGAAGTTTTATGGTTTCAGGTCTTACTTTCAAGTGTTTAATCAATTTTGAGTTACTTTTGTGTATGGCGTAAGATAATGATCTACTTTCATTCCTTTGCATGTGGCTGTCCAGTTTTCCCAACACCATTTATTGAAGAGACTTCCTTTCTCCATTGTATGTTCTTGACTCCCTTGTCGAATATTAGTTGTCCATAGATGTGTGGGTTTATTTCTGAGCTCTCGATTCTGTTCCATTGATTTGTGTGTCTGTTTGTGTGCCAGTACCATGCTGTTTTTGTTACTATAGCTTTGTAGTATATTTTGAAACCAGGGAGTGTGATGCCTCCAGCTTTGTTCTCTTTCCTCAGAATTCCTTTAGCTATTTGAGGTCTTCTGTTATTCCATATAAATTTTAGGATTCTTTGTTCTATTTCTGTGAAAAATGCCATTGGAACTTTGATAAGGATTGCACTGAATCTGTAGATTGCTTTAGGAAGTATGGACATTTTAACTATGTTAATTTTTCCATTCCAAGAGCATGGAATATCTTTCCATTTCTTTGTGTCTTCTATTTCTTTCACCAATTTTGTTTTTTTTCGTGCTTTTTCTCCCCAAATACCCCCAGTATATAGTTGTACGTTTTTTAGTTGTGGTCCTTCTAGTTGTGGTATTTCACCAATGTTTTATGGTTTTCAATGTACAGGTCTTTTACCTCTTTGGTTAAATTTATTCCTAGGTATTTTTATTCTTTTTGCTGCAATTGTAAATGGGATGGGGATGTATTCTTAATTTCTCTTTCTGCTACTTTGTTGTTAGTGTATGGAAATGCAAGTGATTTCTGTACATTGAATTTGTATCCTGCAACTTTACTATACTCATTAATTATTTCTAATAGTTTTTTGGTGGAATCCCTAGGGTTTTATATATATATATAAAGTCTTGTCATCTACAAATAGTGACAGTTTCACTTCTTTTCCATTTTGGATCCCTTTTATTTCTTGTTCTTGCCTTTTTTTTTTTTTTTTGAAGAATGGATCTGAGTTACATCTGCTGCCAATCTTTTTTTTTTTTTTCCCCTTCTTCTCCCCAGAGCACCAGTATGTATCTGTATGTTCTAGTTGTTGGTCCTTCTAGTTCTGCTATGTGGGATGCTGGCTCTGCATGGTTTGATGAGTGGTGCTAGGTCCACACCCAGGATCTGAACTGGTGAAACCCTGGGCTGCCAAAGCAGAGCACATGAACTTAACCACTTGGCCAAAGGGCTAGCCCTGTGTTCTAATTTTTATTATCGCCTTCCTTCTACTGATTTTGGGCTTTGTTTATTCTTCTTTTTCCAGTTCCTTTAGGTGCACTGTTAGATTATTTATTTGAGATTTTTCTTGTTTGTTGAGGTAGGCCTCTATTGCTATAAACTTCCCCCTTAGAGCTGCTTTTGCTGTATCCCATAAATTTTGGCATGTCGTATTTTCATTTTCATTGGTCTCCAGGTATTTTATTTTATTTCTCCTTTGATGTCTTCATTGACACAATAGTTGTTCAGTAGCATTTTGTTTAATCTCCACATATTTGTGGCTTTTCCAGTTTTATTCCTGTAGTTACTTTCCAGTTTCATACCACTGTAGTCAGAAAAGATGCTTGGTATTATGTCAATCTTCTTAAATTTATTGAGACTTGTTATGGAGCTGAATGTGTGATCTGTCCTGGAGAATGTTCCATGTGCATTTGAAAAGAATGTGTATTCTTTAATTTTTGGATGAAATGTTCTGTATAGATCTACTAAGTCCATCTGATCTAATGTGTCATTTAAGGCCAGTGTTTCCTTATTGATCTTCTATTTGGATGATCTATCCATTGATGTAAGTGGAGTGTTAAAGTCCCCTACTATTATTGTGTCACTGTCTATTTCTCCTTTTATGTCTGTTAATAACTGCTTTATATATTTAGGTGCTCTTACGTTGGATGCATAGATATTTACAAGTGTATATCCTCTTGTTGGATTGTTCCCTTTACCATTATGTAGTGTCCTTCTTTGTCTCTTGTCACAGTTTTTGTTTTAAAGTCTATTTTGTCTGATATAAGTATTGCTACCCCAGCTTTCTTTTCTTCATCATTTGTGTGGAGTATCTTTTTCCATCTCTTCACTTTCAGTTTGTGATTGTCTTTAGGTCTGAAGTGTGTCTCTTGTATGCAGCATATATATAGGTCTTGTTTTTTTATCCAATTAGCCACTCTATGTCTTTTGATAGGAGCATTTAGTCCATTGAAATTTAAAGTAGCTATTGATAAGTATATACTTATTGCCATGTTATTACTTTTTTTCTGGATGTTTTAGTAGTTCTTCTCTGTTCATATCTTCTTCTCTTGCTCTCTTCCCTTTGGTTTGATGGCTTTCTTTAGTATTATGTTTGAGTTCCTTTCTCTTAATTTGTTCTGTATTTATCATAGGTTTCTGGTTTGTGATTATCATGAGGTTTGTATATAATAAGCTACATATATAGCAATCTATATTAAGTTGATGGTCTCTTAAATTTGACCTCTTATAAAAGCTCTACTCTTTTAATCCCCTCCTCCCACATTTTATGTTTTTGATATCATATTTAATGTCTTTTTTGTGTATATCTGTTATGCTCTTATCATGGAAATAGATAATCTTAGTACTTTTGTCTTTTGACCTTCATATTAGCTTCATCGGTGGTTAATCTGCTAACTTTACTGTATTTTTACCTTTACCAGTGATTTTATTGTGGTTTTTTTCCTTGATAATTTTCTTATTCCTATTTGTGGTCTTTTCTTTTCCACACAAATAGGTTCCTTTAACATTTCTTGTAAGTCTGGTTTATTGGTTATAACTCCTTCAAGTTTTGCTTGTCTCGAAAACTCTTTCTCTCCTTCCATTCTAAATGATAACCTTGCCAGGCAGGGTATTCTTGGCTAAGGTTTCTTCCTTTCAACGTTCTAAGCATATCAGGCCACTCCCTTCTAGCCTGTAAGGTTTCTGCTGAGAAGTCAGCTGATAGCCTCGTGGGATTTCCTTTGTATTTAGCTTCTTGCCTTTCTCTTGCAGCTTTTAGGGTTCTCTCTTTGTTGTTAATTCTTGACATTTTAATTATAATGTGTCTTGGTATGGGCCTCCTCGGATTCATCTTGTTTGATGCTCTCTATGCTTCCTGTACCTGGATGTCTGTTTCCTTCCTTAGGTTAGGAAAGTTTTCAGCTATTCTTTCTTCAAATAGATTCTCTGTCCCTTTGTGTCTCTCTTCTCCTTCTGGGACACCTACAATATGAGTGTTAGTGCACTTGATGTTGTCCCAGAGGACCCTTAGCTTGTCCTCATTCTTTTTAATTCTTTTTTCTTTTTTGTGTTCAGCTTGGGTGATTTCCTCTAGCCTTTCATCCAGCTTGCTGATCCATTCTTCTGTATTGTCTACTCTGCTATTGGGTCCTTCTGGTGAATTTTTCATTTCCATTATGATATACTTCAGTTCTGATTGTGTCTTTTGTGTATTTTCCAATTTTTTGTCTAAATTCTCACCATATTCATCTGTTCTTCTCCTAAGCTCAGTGAGCATCCTTATGACTATTAGTTTGTACTCTTTATCAGGTAGATTGTTTATTTCTGTTTCACTTAGTCCTTTTCCTGGGGTTTTGTCCTGTTCCCTTATTTGGAACATATTCTTTTGCCTCCTCGTTTTGCTTCTTTCTCTGTGCTTATATCTGTGTATTAGGTGGGTCAGTTATGTCCCTGATCTTGGAGAGGTGACTTTATGTAAGAGATGCCTTATGAGGCCCATCAGTGTGCTTCCCTCTCATCACCAGTTCCAAATGTTTCAGAAGGGTCCCCTGTGTGTCCTTCTCTTGTGGCAGGGTTTCTCTTGCTGCAGGTGCATGGGGACTCTAAGCTGTACCCCTGGCCAGCTGGTTGTAATACTCTACTGCATGCAGCTGCTGTGGTGTCTTCAGTCACTTTATCAGGCAGGGGGCAGCCGCAGCACAGTTGGCTGCAAGGCCTAATAGCACATTCCTGCTGCATTTTTTATGTTAAGTGAATTGGCCCCCAGCACGGCTGGTTGCTAGGCTTAGGGATTTACAATTGCTGGAGGCCACTGGCCTACAAGGCTGTGGTCACCTACCTCAGGGTTGCAGCTGAGTGGGGCTGGCCCTAGACATAGCAGCACACAATTGTTTCAGGTGTTGTAAGGTGGGGCTGATACCCTATGTGGCTGTTTAAGAAGCACAAGTCTGCTGATGCTGACTAACCCCACCATCTGCAGGCCCATGTACCCCGTCAACTCAGTCCTCCCTGTGCATATGTCCCACCCACAAAGCAGACCCACTCATCCTGCTGCAGAGGTCCCACACACCCTGCCTATACAGGCCCACAAGTTGCCTGAGGGCTTGCTGTTGGGTGGGGCCAGTCCCTAGGGCAGGCTGCCTGCCCTGGCTGAGCTGGATTAAATCAGTGCCTTAGTGGGTAGAGCAGACCCCTGCACTAACAGGCCAGGGGAAGAACTCCAATGGCATTTCCCAGTGTCTGTGTCAGCACACCTGTAGGTCACAATGAGGCTGCCACCAATGTCTCAGTCCATGGGTAAGTAGTCCAGCTGCCTCCTGCCTCACCAAGATGCACTCAGAGCCTATCAAATGAGTCTTTTCACCAAAGGACTGTGTACCTTTCTTTCTGGTGATTTTAAGTTGCTTTCTGAAACGGGTGAATTTGTGAGTGGGCCCTTTATGAGCAGGTTTTTCTTTCTCTTATAGCTTTGTCTCTCAGTAGCTCTTCTTGGGGTATTCTCCATCGTATTTAATAGCCAGGAAAGCCAGATGTTATGACACTCACTTCAGTTGTGCTGAGTTCAAAAGCTGCTTATTATGGCAAAGCTCTCCTGCTCAGATCCCCTGCTCCTCCAGGGAAAGCTGTGTACCTTAAGATTGCTCCCAGTGGTGAAGTGCCACCGCTAGATTGTGGCTTTTTCCACTCCATAAAGGAATGTCTGCCTCTTCCACCTCAGTTAGGACTGTCCCTTATTGAGGGGGTTCTTTCTATCCAGTTTCCCATTCTCTCTCAGGGGTAATTTTTCCAAAGGTAGTTGTAAATTTGTTGTCTCTGTGGGAGGAGATGAGTTCAGAGTCCTCCTATGCTGCCGTCTTCCCAGCAGTCTCCCCTTATCTCTTGTAATGTTCAGATAACTGTGAGGGCAGTACTAGGCTAGGTTCTGTGTAACAGATGAGGAACTGACTGGTCACGTAGCAGCTCGTAAGTGGTGGAGTCAACTCCAGCCCAGTCTGTCAAGATACAAAGTCCATGTTTCCAACCACTTCACCTGGCTGTCATTAGATGTGAGCAAAGTGGTGAAACTAAAGCCTTGATTGGAAGATTCACTGGACTGAAGCCAGCCAACTATGTCTAGTGTTGAAAAACAAAACAAAATTAAACAACAGTCAATGAACTTAAGTAAAATGCTCAATTTTTTTCAGATTTGAGATCCATGTTTCTCATTAGTGTCAGAACTTTTTTTATGTTTTTCATCCAACTTTATGAAGTAATAAGATAGAATGCAAAAAATTTCAAATAACGCCAAAAATCTCCCCGTACAAATTGAGACAGTAAAGCTGCAGACCCTGGAGACCTTCAGCTGTTGGGCAGTGCCACCATGCTGGGGACCAGATTGTTTATTAATCAGCCATTGAATGGAGGTTGCCATAGAAAGGCAGTTTTCAGGGGGAGGGAGGGCCTGAGTGCATTATGCACAAAAGGGTGAGTTGAACAAAAGTCTAATCTAAAAAAGCTATAACCACTTATTGAATTTTAACTAATGCCTTTTACCATTAACATGTCTTATTTAGGAGTGTCAAAAGCAATTTTAGAAGGTGCTGGCCCAGCTGTGGAAAATGAATGTGCTGTACTAGGTATGGTCACATGTTCCTTTTGGCTACAACCTGTTGAAAATTGGAGGGCTGAGAATACTGTGAGAGGACCCACGGGAGGATGAGGGTGGAGTAAGTGGTGAGCGCTTTGGAAGAAGGTTGGTTCACGGGGCCAGCAGACATAGGTGGTGTGACTTGGAGGCTGTGGGGCAGAGGTCCTTTCTCCCACCATCCCATCTTTCTCTTCCTTCCTGGGTATTAAAGGGAACCCAGGCCTGGGTCCTAATGATCCGGGTTCCACCATATACTGAGGGATCCTGGGCACGTCATCTGACCTCTAAGAACTTTGCCTCTCTCACCCTCAAGACAGTTTTACTAACGAGGAATCTGGTAAAGGCTTTCTCACAGGTGGTTGTGAGGATCAGAAGGAAGAATGAATGTAAAAAGTTTTGTAACTGTAAAGTGCCGTACAAATCATCTTTTATTCTCCCCAAGCTTGTTCCACTTCCTATAGCACATCATGTAGCTGACTTCTAATCCTTTTATGAATGAATGTGGGAGCCTGGGTGGGTCTGAGGTGTTTTCTGACACCAACCAATTCTCTAATTCCACTATCTACCTGGAGTTAGCGCCAGATGCCACAAGTTAAAGGACTCAGTCCCCCAAGACTGCCCCTACTTCAAACACCAGTTGCAAGTCCCAGAGGCCACCGGGACATCTGGTGGACTGGCTATAAATTCAGGGTTTCCCACAACCCACTTCTCAGTTTTTACTCACAGAACCCAGTGAAACACTTTTCTTACATTTACCAGTTTATTATAAAAGATACAACTCAGGAACAAGCAAATGGAAGAAATGTGTCCAATGACAAAGCAAACAATTTATTGAGAAGTTTGAGGTCCTTTATTCAAGGGAAGACAATCCGTGGACTGGGGAGTATAGTGCCTCTCAAGCAGTGAAGTGCTCTTCCTGAGGGATTTTGGGCGAGAGCGACTTTACAGAGCACTAGAGGAGGCAATGGGGAAATTGAGCATGCTTGGCTGGGGTTGCATATCTGACCTTATTTAGGAACATTCAGGGAAAAGGAAATAAGTATAGAGCCCAGAGTTGGCCTGGCATTTAGGGATTGGCTGACTGGATATACTGTGTTTCTGATCTAATGGGGCATTTACTGGAAAACAAAAGTTTAGTTTGAAAGTTCAGTTTGCTGATGTGTCACCCCAGGCAGAAGCAGCTCCATCTTGGGCCTAGAAATTTATTTGAACAGATGTGTAGGGCAAGGTGTGGGAGAAGGGGCACAGAGCTTCCAAGCCCTTTCCAGACACGCCACCCTTCCAGTACCTAGATGTGTTTACCAACAAGGAAGTTCCTGAACCCTGTTGTTTAGGGTTTTTATGGAGGTTTCATTCTGTAGGCAAGATTGATTAAATCGTCGGAATTGTGATTGACCCTGGAGGTCAGGGGGTGGGGCTGAGAGTTGCAATCCTCTAATCACAGTTTGGTCTTTCTGAAGACCAGCCCCGTTCTGAAACTGTCTAGCCCCGCACCCTGGAGGAGTCATCTCATTAGTGTAGAAATACACTCTTACCCCTCAGGAGATTCCAAAGGATCTAGGAACTCTGAGCCAGGAATCAGGGACTAAGACCAAACATTTATTTTTTATTACATCACAGTGGGGATCCTGTAAGAGTGATCATAAACTATTTATCTTTCAAAACCAAGACTCATGCCTTGCCAAGTAGGTAGTCCGCCCTGAGTGTGATTTGAAGGAATCATAGGTGTCCTACATTTGACAATAATACGTTCCCACAACTTGATCTGCTATCGTGCCTGAAACTCCCACTTTAATAGCTCTCCTCTGTTTAAGACATTTTCTCTGGAGGAGAGAATTCCTGGAGAGAGATCAGAGGCAGGAAATATTGATTACCAGCATGAGGATGTTAGCAAGGATCTCTGCACTGGAAGAGCTAGCTGAACCTTGGAAGGCAGAAGCAGAGAAGGAAGCTGGGTTGGACAAGCTGGAAAAGCCTAAGGAGGCTGCCTGGGATGGGGGAGCAGGTGGGACACCTGAGAGGCGGCAGGGAGTGCCTGGGCAATGGGAGCTCAGCAGGAGGACAGGGTGGGGTGGACAGGGACCCAGTCCTGTCCTAAGTCCATTTGCTGGAGCCCTGCCTTACTCAGGGTACAAAAGGTCCTTAAAGCAGCCCTGGTAATTTCCATGAGCTCAAGAGCTCTCGGGGTCCTGAGGGAGGGAGAAATTTTCATCCTTTCACACCTCCACACAACAGAATACATTGCTTTCACCTCCTTGAAAATTTATTCTGGCTGAATGAGCGCATAATTGCTCTTCTGGACAGAATAGTGGGAGTTAAGAGTCCTGGACACTGATTGCTTGGGTTCAAATCCTGGACAATCTTAGGCTACTGACCTTACCTCTCTGTGAAATGGAGGAAACAGAACCTACCTGATAGGCTTGTTTTGAGCATTGAGTGGGTTGACGCAGATAGAGTGCTTTTGAATAGCACCCTAAATATTCAACACTGTAGCTGTTGAGTTAAAGAATCCTGATTGTAGAGAAAATGAGCCTGTCACAGTCCCAGTGAATGAAACCAGATGGGTGGAGGGAGATTGGACTCAGACAGGAATCTTCTCGACTTTTCCTGATCGCAGCTATTTTCATTCCTCAGTGATCAGTGTTGCTTAGAGTAAGTACGTGCTATGTGTGTTTCCTTTTCTTCCTTTTTTTTCAGCTACACAGCCTCACAGAGATTTTATAGTTACACAAGGTGGATTCCTAATGTGCAAGATAATAATGCATGTTCTTGGGGAAAATGATGTCAGGAAAACGGTCTCCAGTGTTCTGGAAGAGTGTGAACAGAGGAAGTACACATCTGTTTCCCTTCCAGCCATCGGAACAGGTTTGCAGCCTCTCGTCACTCAAAGATTCTGAGTGATCCAGATTCCTTTAGACTCAGTCTCGCTCTTAATGAACTCAGTGCGGAGCCTAGGCAGCAATAGTGATGTCAATCAGAGAGTGGGCAGACTTTCAGACCCTGAGAGCCATCTGTGGGACCTACGCCCCTTTCTTCTATGCCATCTTTCTTCTTTGTGTTATGTTCCCTAAGTATTTTCCCAGGTTTGTCCTTTTTTTTTAAGAATTGGCACCTGAGCTAACAACTCTTGCCAATCTTCTTTTTTTTTTCTGCTTTTTCTCCCCAGATCCCCTTAGTACATAGTTGTATATTTTAGTTGTGGGTCCTTCTAGTTGTGGCATGTGGGGCACTGCCTCAATGTGGCCTGACAAGCTGTGCCATGTCCGCATCCGGGATCCGAACCAGAGAAACCCTGGGCTGCCTAAGTGGCGCGTGTGAACTTAACCACTTGGCCACGGGACCGGCCCTGGCCTTAACTCCATGGTTTTCTCACTCTGCCTTTTGTTCCTTTGGGGGATTCGTTTACTCTCCTTATCTCAGTTACCATTTCTGCTCTGACTCCCAAATCAGCGTTTTCAGCCTTCTCCAGGATCTCCTCTGGGAGATTTCTCTATACCAGAAACTCGTTTATAACAGAGTCCACACTCATCATTGTCACCATCATCCCTGGCTAAGAGTCACACTCTTGAGTTGTTTTCTAGTTTCCTCCTTCGGTGGTGCCATGATGCTCCCAGCTGTCCCACCACCCTTGCTTCTATGTGCCCTCCGACCCCCATAGTCAGCCAGTCCTACTAAATCCTCTTCTGGGAGGGGTTCAGTTTCAGCCTTCCTTTTACTTTCAAAACCCCGAATACCTCCCCCGTCTGGTTTACTGCGGTGTCTCCCACAGGCTCCTCATTGGTACATTCATTAAGTTGAAATGCTGTTGACACCAGGCCCTGTGCAAGCCACTGGGGATAAATCACGTGTAAGATGCAGTTGCTAACCTTAAGCAACAAGCTCAGCCTCGTCCTGCTCACAGTTTCCAGGAACACTTTCCTCATCGTCTCCATCACGTCATACAATAATTTCCTTAGTGGAAGATGATGCTAATGCCCCGCTCCCTGATTCATTCACCTCTCAACGGCACAGGATTTTTAAAGGCCCCGAGAGAAGCGCTAATAATGCTTTTACAAGGTTATGTGCCTTAGTAAAACTCCAAAAGTACAGTATTTTAACCACCGTGGGTTAAGACCACTGCTTCTCCCCACTTCCCCGCTTCCCACTCAGACTTCTCCGACTCCCCCTGGCCCAGGGTGTTGGAGTGGCTGCAGGCTCTTTTGGAATACAGCTAAGGAAAGTTGACTTGGAAATACAATTTTCAATATTTTAAAATTTATACTTTATTGTGATCTCTTTTCTGATTCTAAACGTTCACTTCTATACATAATTTTATATTTGCGATTTTGTATTTTTTTTCTGAGATGTATAAGTTTCAAACCCTACAAACACTGGACCCACCCCTGACTATTAGTTTCCCCATTTTTCCGATAAGATTCTGAGGTATTAAAGCACAAGGTTATACAGCTAGTAAGCAACATAACTAGGTTCAAACCCAGGCAGCCTGGCCTGTACACTTCAAACATTGCATTTTGTTTTTCACATTAGGTGTTTTCTTTTCCCCTCGTGCTCTTGATTACTATATTCTTAGCTACCACATTCGTTTGTTTTGTTTTATTTTAACGATTTTTTTTTTTTTTTTTGCTGAGGAAGATTTGCCCTTAGCTAACATCTATTGCCAATCTTTCTTTTTTTGTTTGTATGTGAGCTGATGCCACAGCATGGTCACTGACAAATAAGTGGTGTAGGTCCACGTCTGGGAACTGGACCCAGGCTGCCGAAGCAGAGTGTGCTGAACTTAACCACCAGGCCACCGGGGCTGGCCCAGCTACCACATTCTTATCTCTATTATCTATCACCTTCTATTATCACTCCATTTATATTGCTGAGTAAACCAGAGTTTAGAGGTGTTATGGGCTGAGTTATGTCCCCCTAAAATTCACATGTTGAAGTCCAAACCCCTAGTGCCTCTGAATCTGAGTGTAACTGGAGACAGGGTCTGTAAAGAGGTTATCAAGTTAAAATGAGGTTGTTAGGTTGGTCCCTAGTCCAATATGACTGGGGTCCTGATTAGAAGAGGAGATGAGGACACACAGGTACAGAAGGAAGACCATGTGAAGACACAGGGAGAGGACGGCCTCGGAGGGAGGCCTCAGAAGACACTAATCTTTCCAACACCCTGACCTCAGACTTCTAGCCTCCAGAATTGTGAGAAAATCAATTGCCGTTGCTTAAGCACCAGTCCCTGGCAGTTGGTTATGGCAGCCCTAGCAAACTCACGTAAGAGGGATCAAATGATTTACCCTAGATCACACTGCTGGGCAGTGGAGAGCCAGGACCCAAAGCCACACCTTCTGCATCCAGAGCACACGTTCTTTTCTCTGCACGGCCAAAGCCCTGCAGCTCAAGTCCACCAGGAACACACGCTGTGGGGAACCGTGCAGCATCTCAGCGGGAGGTTGTTCGAAAGGACTTATTAGTGGATTTGAGTTTATACTAGGTGATTTTGTGGTGGTCTCAAGGAAGTGGGGCTTTGCTCTGGATTGGCTACTTCCAGGAAGCAGACATAGTTCTATGACTGAGTATCTCATCTATGAGAGAAAAGCTGTGGTTGGCAATAAAGCAGCTGTCACTCACAGTAGTCAAGATGGAGGAGGTTTGGCCATTTTTGTGGTTTGGATAGTGTTCATGTTTTTGTCTGTGGTCAGACATGAGTATGCAGTGGTCTTGTTTTTGGCTTACTTCATCCCAATCACAGTGTGGTTACGTTTGGTGATGTTCTGTGAAATTGTTTGTGTCAAGTTGGAGAGACCCCAGGCCCCAGCTGTGAGTGCCAGGGCAGTTCCTGGCTGTCAGAGGCTGCTTCCACTTTCTCAGCATCAAGAACCGCGTTTGCCAAATCTTGTCACATGACCAACGCCAGCTGAAACTTCTTTCTGTGACTTCAAAAAATTTTTTTTCAGGAAATGGTGGAAAAAACCCTGTCATGGTTGCTGATGATATTATCAGTGCAGTTGCAGACTTCGCATGGAAACATTCCACTCCATCATTGAAAACAGTTAAAGTTGTCATCTTTCTAACTGATCTGCTAAAGGTATTCCACGACAGCATGAAAAAAAGAGCAGTCTCCACATCCATATTCTCCAAGACTGCATGTAAGATGTTCATCTTTAAAACCTCACGTGGTATCTCTGATATCACTTAGAAAATGTTCAGATGTGAATGCTCGCTGTTTGTATCAGGTTCAGGGCTTTACAGACAACCTCCTATGATACGTGTGAAAAGTACAAGAACGATGGGACACAATCTCCTGTCAACTGATTCTTCTTCTGAGGGACAAAATCAGGCCTGGGAAATGGGAATAGCAAATGAACAGGAAGAGAATAGAGATGAGGAAGCAGAAAAAGGGGAATAGGCTTGAAAATCCTAGCCAATCATCTCATTATTGATTCTTGATTGGTACTGACTCTCAGTGCCCTTGCCTCGATGAACTAGCTGATGAGTGCTGGTTATTGATCAGCCACCTCTAGACCAGTTAGCCTGGGAATGGAGACAGATGCAAGAAGGGAGTGGCCAGAGTCCTCTGGTTGTAGCAAATTGCGAGCAGGCAGATGCCCAGGTGCTGTTCTGTAAGGTGTGTGCTCATGCATTGTGCTTAAGTGTCTGTGTTGACCTGCCCCTCTGACCTAGCTTTCCCCCATTTTGTGGCTTCTGTATTGCTGTTAAAATAACTAGAAATGCAGCCTCCCCTGGCAATCACTGTTTTTGCCATTTTGAGCACTCACCCATGAAGCGCTGTGAGTTTTACTACTGATGAGGCACACCTGACGTCAGCAGCCTCCCCAAACTGAAATTGTTGCCTGCAGCTGCCAGCAGGAATTTCAGTTCTCTCTACACTTATTTCCCGACCACTGTTTTCCTCAGTGTAACGTAGCACATGTAAGAGCCACACACACACACGAAATAAATAAAAATTAAAATGATAGTTGCATCTGCTAAGGCTCTTGCAGTAGCAAGTAATAGAAAATCCAGTTTGAACTGGCTTACACAAAAATGGAATTCACTGACTCACATGACGATAAAGTCCATGCCTACTGACTTAAGGTACAGTTTGATCCAGGTGCTCACATGGTATTATCTAGACCCTAACTTTCTTCATCTCTCACTCTCTTCTCAGCTGTGTTATCTTTTTCCTCAGGCTTCACGTGGTGAAAGATGGCTTCTGGCAGCTTCAGGCCCATATCTTGGTTTGGTCAGGTCCCACAGGAAAGAGCATATTCAGTGGAGATATATATTTATCATCGGGAGAGTGATACCTAAGAACAGAAATGCTCCTATAAGGCCCAAGATTCCTTCTAACTGGACCAGCTAGATCATCACTGCTGCCAGGGAACCAGAATTACACTGATTGACCAAGCCGGAGTCACCATGCTCCACACTTGAGCTGGTGGGAATCAATGTCTGAAGCAAGGGGGAAGGGTTGTTCCCAGAAGAAATTCAGGATGCTAGTGCCAGGGGGAAAGGATGCACGGCAGTTAAAAATAATTCATGCCTACTGTAGTCTCTAGAGATCCAAGAAATTAACCTATTTTTTCCCTTTGGTTTTGGAGAAGAAAATTTTTACTTAAATATAAGAGCAGTAAGTCATTATCAGTAAAGTAAAAAGTAAAGTCAAACTGGCTCATCCACACTGGCTGCTTTCATCAAGAATTTAAAAGACCTTACAAAATTTAAAAACAAAACAGGACAGCTAAAGAGAGAAGCAAACAAAACAATGACGAAAATGAGCAGACAAGTGGCCATATGGCACTTGAGGGAAAAATAACAACAATAAAACTGCCTTACGTGGTCCTTGTTATAGATAAGAGGAATAGTACAGATAAATGTCAAGTGAAAGGAAGTTTGTTGGCAGACACAAACTGAATTTTAGTAATAATTTATCATACGGACTTCTTTAGAAGAGAAGTTAAAGACAATAGCTTTAAGCTTCATTGGAGTAGATGATACACAATTAATTTTCCAATGTATGTTAAAGTTGTTCATTGATTCAGAGAGCATTTATTGAGCACCAGCTGTATATCGGACACTAGTGATACAGATTTGGGAGTCATGTAAGTAGGTGGGAGTTGAAGCAGTGCGTGTGAATTGGACCATCCATGGAGAGAATGAAGGATGAAGAGGGTGAAGACTGAAGAGCCAGGGTTCTTGCTGTTTAATCCCACCGCCACGTGTGGAGAGGAGACGGAGGCCTGGCGCACAAGGGGAGGTGCGGGGGGCAGGGGGGGCGGCATTGATCCTGAACATCGGGAATGGAAGAGTAGAGTGACATCTATCTTTTAAAGGAGATTTATAGAAAAAGGGCTCAGGCAAGTGCCTGGCACGTGGTAAACACTTACGGAAAGATAGCTATCGTGTTATTTTCCAGGAAGCGCTGGGCTGCAAGTTAACAGAACAAGATTCTGTTTCTTCCTTTGGTGGAGGCCTTCCTTGTAGCACAGGATGTGCGAGTACTCAGCTTTCTGGGGAGTCGGTTTGCTCATCTCTAGGTTGTCTAGCCAGAGTCACCTTTTGTCCACAAGGCAGAATACATAACACAGTTTAGTGTGGCTTAAGGATGTGATTTAAATCTTTCCTCTCAAGAAAATACCCTTGGCTTTACACTTTACTCCCTTTTTAAGTACAGATACCTCTGGAATGTAGAAAAGATCAAGCTTAATCTTTTTTTTTTTAAGAATAATAACTGTATATTTATGAAGGACTTGGTATTCCCTAAAGTGCTTCCATGCCCTTTATTATATTTTAAATTTGTAACGATCCCATGAGTCGGTAAATAGAGCAGATCTTGTCATTTCCACTGTATAGATGAGAAAATGAAGACTCACGCAAAGTGGTGTCGCTTGTTCCATGCCACATGGCTGGTCCCAGGTTGAAGCGGACCAGGTCTTCTGATTCCGAGTCCTGGTAGTTTCTGCTCTGCAACCTCATGGCATGGAAGGAAGAGGGGGCCCGAAGAAACGCTTCACTTGCTTACTTCCCAGCCTTGCCTGTTGCAATCAGAGAAAAGAAAGTAGCAGGTCAAGAGGACGCTAAGGCCTAGGACTAGAAATGATTAGGCCAAAAGATCTGAAAGGGGTGCACAGCGGGGGAAAGGAAAGATCTTAATTTGCAGAAACTACACACCATATTGGTGGGAAACTTCTCCAGAAAATCTCTTTTAGAAGGGAATTTGAAAAAGGCTTCTAGACTAGGGTTAGATACTTCCCTTGGTCACCAGAATTTCATTCCCTGGGTGGACCTGCTAGACAAGAAGGGAGTGCCCTGGACCCACCTCCAGGGCCTGGTATACCTTTGACTAAAAGTGAGTAAATTGTGGCTTTGTTTGTACGGAGAAATCCTCTGGTTTATACCTGTGGTGTTGTGCCGTTTTGTGGCATTTCTTCTCTGTCCATATTTCTGCTAGGCATGCCATCTCAGCAAGTTGATGTGTAGCCTCAATGGGTTAGAAGTTTCTGGAAGCCATTGGAAAGCAAAGGAAAACTTTGAGCTTCATCACTTTATATGAAAGCATTCACTTGACACTTCCACTATTTTCTTTACATAGTGTTTTCTTAGCGTAGAAGATGGGATACAGATCAATGTGCTTTAAATATCTTTAACAGGGTCATCATGTTTCAAAGGAAAAATAATAAAGAATCACACTAAATAAAACTGATAGAGGTGAAAACATCAATAAATTGGCTTTCATGTTTCATATCAGTTTCTTATGGAATTAATTCCATAGAATTTTCTGAGAAAATTATAATTTCAAGCTATAGTGACTCTAAGTTTATCTAAAAATTTTAGCTAAATCGTAAGTAAACATGTCATATTAGTGTCAGAACCATTTGAATCATCTGTGTTACCAAATTGAGGATAATAAAAGAAGTAACTGTGAAATGTGTAGCTTTTTTTTTTTTCAAAGACCAGAATTAGATGAATGAGAAACAAGAACATAGGAAGTGCCCTGATTTTCAGACATCCCTGGAAAGGTATGCTGTGTTTTCACCAAATGCTGACTTTCCAGATAATATTCCTGAACAATGGACTGACATGAATCAGCAGCCATACTGTGTGGTCAAGCTACAACCCGGACAGTCAGAATATGACACCGTGAAGGACAAGTTCTGTGAGACTTGTCTTTCCTACGAAATAGAGAAGGTAATATTACATTAAAGAATTACTTCTTTTAAATATTGGAGAACTAACGTGAAAGCCATGTTTTTCCTAAAACTCCTCCTTCCTTTATACCTTACTGTATTAATTTAAATTCGACTCACTCAATCTCCATGGACCTCAAATCTTATTGTTCATTCATGAGCAGTAATGAAGGAGATTCCCAAAAGTCACATGTATATATTTGGATACGTACAATTCACAAACCCACTCAAACTGGCTTAACAAGAAGAAATGTATCAGAAATTAGTGGAAAGTCTAGAAGGAGGATGGTCTTTGAAGGAGTCTGATCCAGTGGCTCAATGATGTCATGGATCCAGTTCCTCTGGCTTTGCAGTCCTCGGTATCAGCTTCATCTGAAGACTGGACACTCCTTGTGATTATAGCCATCAGGGGTTTCTGTTTCCCCCATTCACATCCCACAGACGAGAAACTGTGTCCTATCCCGTAACCACTGGACAGGAGTCTCAGGCTCTGTGTTGAGTGGACCACTCCAACCAGCCTGTGTCAGGGGAATGCCATATGCCATTGGCTTGGAGCTGAGCTATTGGATCACATGATTGTGTGCTGCCATCCTGAGAGTACCCTGATTGGTTTAACCCAATTAGACTCCACCCTAGAACTATAAGTGGGTGTTGCTGCACAGTAGGGATGAAGTGGAAGGGATGTTCTGAGATTCCTATGATGTCCACTATGCTGCATAAAAATATTAACCAGTAAAGTATGGGAGTTTTTAGAAGGTCATTATCACACCACATATATCAGAGTGGGATGTGGCAAGCTAGTGATTTAAAATCTAGCTGCTGCTTCCGTAAAACTGTGAACTTAACTACATTATGGCACTTATGAAATAGTGCTTTGATAAGCTTTCGCATGCCTGACTCCCCCATTAGACAGTGGGCTTAAGGTAGGAGTCGCATCTTACTCATCTCTGCATTCCCAGAACTTAGCAAAGTGCCTAGCATGTCGTAGGACAGAAAGGACTTAATTGAATGAATGAACTTACTTCCTCAGAAAGAAGGAGAATCAGAAGAGAGAGACTCCTGCAGAAAGGACAGAATTTAAAGGAGAGATGCTTCGTGATGTTAAAAGCTGTTGAGAGTACAAGAACCTCACTTCAATTGTGTTTACCCCACATCTGCAACTTTCTTGGCTCTTGTCCTTCTGTCATACCCATTTTGAAACACCTTAACTTTGGATTTATTCCATAACCTACCTTCTCTCCTACTGCTCCTAGATAAAATCATTATAATTCACGGTGCCTAACAGCTGGACCCTCCAGGTGCCAGGAATCCTTCCTTGCTTCCTCGAGTCTATTTCCTCATGCATTCTCCATTCCAAACTGTCATCACTCTCCTTGAGGCCTCCATCGCTCTCAGTAAAATAACTTCCCCTCCTGCTTTTATTACTTGGTCTCTCCTCAACATCTGCTACAGGTATCTGCTCCATTCTTCTTGAAACTCTCTTCTTCCTTTGTTCTATAACATCATTTCCTCAGAGTTCCTCCTCCCTCTCTAGACACAGATGATCTGGATCCCTCTCTTAGGCCCTCATAGTCCGTGTGTGTTCTCCTAACCCATCTCTTATCTCTCTGAGGGGTAGTGATTTGTCTTCTTGCCTTTCTCCTCCATTAAACTAAAAGTTTCTTGAGGGCAGAGACCCAACACAGGGCTTGATTCATAGTAGATGTTCAATAGGTGATTATTGAATGTATGTTAAATTCATTTTCTAGAAGGAAGAAGAACCCATAGAGAATCATATTTTGAAAAAAAGTTAAAGACAGAGTTTTAAGGAAGGGGTGGTTCATGGTTTGAAGTGCTATTGAGGGTCTAGAAAGAAATAGTCATTAGATTAGGCAATTATGAGGTGACTTATGACCATAATTGGAGCCATGCAGAAAAAACTGTTACTGGGAAGAAGACACATGGAATAGGTTTGGAGATCAGAAGGAGTTGAGGAAATCATTATTGAATGATCACAAATTTTTGAGTAGAAATTTGAATGTCAGTGAATCTCCAGGAATTCCAGGGAACATGTATAGGTAAACATTTTTGTATAAATTATAAGTTCTCTTATGTAAAATAGGTAGTAATAAACACTATTACAAAGTATAGATACTAATAGATACTTTTAGCCTTTCCTTTTTCTAAAGGCACAAAGGTACGTACTCTCTGAATTTGCTGTTTATTTGCATTTCTTACCCTTTTCTTTCACCTCCCCACCTTCCTACATCCCCAGCCACCCCCTCCTTCTCCTCCTCCCCTCCTCACTCTTGTCTCTCTTCTCCTCCTCCTCCTCCATATTGCTTCTTTTAAAATCCACAAAAAACACTATGTACTGAGCTCTAAGGTCATTTCCAAAATGTTTTGCCTTTTGTGATTTACAGATTGAGAGGATACAGAATGTATTTCTCTGGGAGAGCTACCAGGTAAAGAAAAACCACATGGACACCAAGAATGGCCATACCAATAACGAGAGACAACTCTTCCACGGCACAGATGCAGACACAGTGCCGTACATCAATCAGCACGGCTTTAATCGCAGTTATGCTGGGAAGAACGGTAAGGAAGCGAGTAATCTGGCTGATCAGAACGAGGCAAACAGTAGTTCTAGTCTTGACTATTCAAACCCAAGCAGTGCAGAACCGTAGATGGTGCCATATTGTCCTCGTCAGGATGAGCTCACAGGATGTTCCACTGAAAGGGGACTGGCCACCTTCTGGACAGATGGAGTGAATTCCAGAAATGATGAAAAGTGGCTTTGGTGGGCAAGAACTTCATTTTTTAGAAATCCCTGTTTGGTTTGGGCGTGGCTCTACATACCGTGATGATTCTATGTTCTTAGGAAGCTTTTGTCTTTCTCTTTACAGCTACAGTTTTTGGAAAAGGAACGTATTTCGCTGTTGATGCCAGTTATTCTGCTAAGGATAAATACTCCAGAGCAGACAGCAGTGGGAGGAAGCATATTTACGTTGTGCGAGTACTTACAGGAGTCTACACAGTTGGACACCCAGCAATAAAAAGCCCTCCACCAAAGAACCCTGACAACCCTACGGATCTGTTTGACTCGGTCACAGATGATACACAGCATCCAAAGCTATTTGTGGTATTCTCTGATCATCAAGCTTACCCAGAATATCTCATAACTTTCAGAAAAAAAAAGTTTCTTAAAAAACAAAGAGATGATTTAGTCGTCGATTTATAAGAAGAATTTATAGATAAATCATAATTCTTAAAAAGTAAAATAATTTTTCTAAAAGAATTTTTTTGAAAAAAGAACAATTTATAGATTTTTTTGTCATTGCCTTTAACTTGTTTACATAAATAAAAATCTCCTTGTTAAGTGCTGAAATACTTAGAAGAGCCTTTTTAAAATGCTCTGTTGCTATTTGTAGCATACTTCTCCTCTGAGCCTATTGATGGGTGGAGGTTGACAAACGTAAAGAACACAATTAGAGCTACAATTATCCACAGACACCCAGTCTACAGAAGAACAAAGAGCACATTGCTTTTTTCTATTGAAAAAGAAATTAGATGGGTCATTTTAAAGCCAAGATATTATTGTTAATTGGAACATACTGGAACATATTAAGACATCAAACTGTGTTGAGTTAACCATATTTCTGAGAGAATAGGTTACTATGTGCATCTGTAACAGCTTGGAATTTTGCCTTCTTAAGAAACACTTATTAGTAACAGCTCAGCTAGAATGGACTGAATCAAAGGATAGTACCTCAAATCTGTTGTGGAACAAATCAGGTAAAAACATGTTGTATTGGGGCTGGCCCCATGGCTTAGTGGTTGAGTTCAGTGCATTCCACTTTGGCAGCCTGGGTTGGTGGGTTCGGATCCCAGGCGTGGACCTACACCACTCATCAGCCATGCGGTGGTGGTGACCCACATATAAAGTAGAGGAAGACTGGCACAGATGTTAGCTTGGGACAAATCTTCCTCAAGCAAAAAGTGAGGAGGATTGGCAGCAGATGTTAGCTCAGGGCTAATCTTCCTCAGCAAAAAAAAAAAAAAAGAAGAAGAAGAAGAGGAAGAAGAAGAAGAAAGAAAGAAAGAAAAGAATGTGTTTCATTGCTATCTAATGCTACATAAAAAATTACCAGAAAACTTAGAGACTTTGTGGGTAAGGAATTCAGGCCCAGCTTAGCTGAGTCATTCTGACTTAAGGTCTCTCATAAAATTGCAGTCAAGATGTTGGCAGGGGATGCAGTCATCCAAAGGCTTGAATGGGGCTGGAGGATCTTCTTCCAAAATGAATCACTCAAGTAGCTGGCAAGTTTTTGCTGGTTGTTGGCAGGAGTCCTCAGTTCCTCTCCATGTGGGCCTTTCCACAGGCTGCGTGAGTGTCTTCATGACATGGCAGCTGGCTTACTCCACAGTGAGCAATTCAGGAGAAAGAGAAGATGTCTTTTATGATCTAGCCTCTGAAGTCAGACTCCATCTTTTCCACAATATCCTATTGGTTACATGGATAAGCTTATTCAATGTGGGAGGGAATTATGACAAAGGCATGGATACCAGTAAGCAAGGACCATTGGGAACCATCTTGGAGGCCATGTGAATGAGTGAATGAATGATGAATTGAAGAAATGTTAGCAGCAAAAAGGAAGCTAGAGGTCATGTAGTCCCACTGTCCCCTCTCCCTTCTTCTCCTACCTTCCCCCACTCCCACGGCAAAGAGCCCTCTAGCCTCTGCTTGACCACTTCCCACACTCAACATCTTGAGGGAACCTATTCCACTGTGGGACAGCTGTAATTATTGGAAAACTCTTGTGTAAACTCTTGGGTTTCCCTGAGTTGAAATCTGTTTTTCTATATCTATTACCTGCTGATGACTGTCCTACCTTCTGGAGGACACAGATCATCTCTTTTACAGATGGTGGCCCTGCAGATTCATCCCTTCCCTCTATTATATTAGTCAGGTAAATTGTTTAACTATTTAGCAGCTTATTTATCCTGAAGCATCACTGTTCAAGAGTTGCAGACATTGAAGAAGTGTTTACATTCTCATAAAGCACATGCATGGTAAAAAGAGTATAGAAAAGTATACGGGAAATAACCCTCTCTCACCTGACTCCATCACCCATGATTGGAACACTCAGAGGAAACCACTGCCAATGTTCTTATGTACTCCCTTCTAGATTCTTCTCCATCTACCTTCAGCAAAGTCAAAATCACAATTTATTCAATTACTAACTATACAATATTTTATCTACCATTTTTCATTTAACATTACAAGTATTCCCCTCATGTTATTAATTTTTTCCATAAACATAATCTTAATGGCTGAGTTATTCTGCTGTATGTTGTCCTCTTTTTGTGTGTATAGAATAATGAAGTTTTTAAAAATGTCATCATCTTTATTCATAGTTTAATAATCCAAGTTTTCTTTTGTAAAGTATCTGTATCAATTTCCCCACTAAATATGTCATTAAATACCTCATACCTCATTTTAATGGTTGCATAGTATTTCATTGTATGTTTCTACATCCATGTCGTGTCAAAATAGGGTGCCTATACTTCTAGGTAAATATATGGTTAGACTATGAGATGCAAAGTCCATAAACCACCTTCAACAAGACACCGCTCCCTAAACCTCTTGAGGGAAATATAGTCCTGGAGAACAAGGCAAAGTTAACTAATGCTCTGTTACTACCTGCGCCTTGGCTTCTAACTGCAGTGTAGAATTCCAGAGAACCAGGCTGGAACATGAAAGGACTCCTTTGACTTAGGTTAGGTGGGCTCTTACTTGCGATGTAAACTGCCATCTTCTGTCTCCTCTGAGGCTGTTACTCAAGGGCTCCCCAATGTATTTTGCTGTACTCCCACTTCAGTAGTAAGACACAGAAGTCTTGAGTGTAATACACTCGAGTTGTTAAAGTTGTGATGGTTTCTTGAGGAACAAAATCTATAATTATAGTTATTATAAATTCTGCCTTCCGTCAGTCTGAAGCTAAACCATGTTTTTCCATCTTGTAAGTCCATCTCCTTCCCGGCTGACTTGGCATTCTCTATCCATATGACTAGAATGATCTCTACTTCTCTCCTAAGAACCCACTGTTTCAAATTATTCAAAATTAAAAGTCCTTCTCAAACTTGATTAATTACTGAAGAAATGGATTTCTTCTCTGTGGGTTTTTGAACGCTTCAGAGTTCAGGCCGATGATACCTGACTGATCTGAGACCAGAGACTGTGAGCTACAATCCTGGACTGGTGGCCTGCTTTCACAGAGGGCTTTGTCATCTCATATCTCTTTTCTCCTCTTGTCACGAATACTGGCTCAGCACAAGGTTGACGTAAGGGAAACCATATTGTAGAAAGGAAACCATATTGTAACTTTGAATGACCTCTGATTAGCTAACCCAGCTGCAGTAAGTCCATAACTTTATTCTCGTGAGTTCCTTAGGAATGTGATGTCCCCCAGGCAGAGAGCCTATGCTGATAGCCATCATCTATGATCAGTATATAGGGCGTTGCTCCGGTCTCTCATGCATATCCAGTAAAACAAAAAATTATTAGGAACAGAAACTAGGACCAGATGTCTGCCCCACCTGAAGACCAGATATCTGCCCCACCCAGAGACAAGATACCTCTCCCACCAGGAGACCAGCCTCCTATATAACTGCCCTGTAGTCTTTCTTCTGTAAGATGGTCCTTTCAGACATTAGTCGGCCATAGTCCCCCTTGCTAGCAAGCTTTAGTAAAACCCTTGGTCTCCTACCACCTTGCCTCTCAACTATTGGCATGTCTTGCAGGAGGCAGACAACCCCCCTTTGAGTGGTAACATTACTTCTCCTTCTTATTCCTTTTTACCCCTCCAATCCTTTCCCTCACTTGTGGAAGAATGAAGACACATATGCTGCTTGGATCAATCAGAGGAAACTTTCTTTTTCCCTGCATCTATAGTAGAGAGCCAGTCAAATTCCATGTAGTATAAATGGTGATGAGTTAATTGAACACAAGGTTTGTGAATTCAGTTGCAGGTGGCGAGTTAATTATCACAAGGCTGGTAAGATCATTTACAGCTAATATGAACAAATTCAACTTCTGCTAAACACTTTCCTAGAAGAAACCCAGCTTCCTATGGTAAACATGTTTTAGAGTAAACATGCTTTACAAGCTTAATTGATTAAATTATTACAGTTACAAGATGTTGAGGAAAACTCGCTCTTCTTGTGTGTTTCTCCCTTACTCTCACACTACTACCACACTCACAACACCTGTGATACCAGGTGTGTGGGTTTTCCCACACACTATGCAATTCTCTGCAATATCAGCTGGGTGTCGCACAATTTAACTCAATTCTGAAACTACCTACCTGGAGATCCCACAGTTTAAAAGCTCAGTTCCACAAGACTCCCCCCAACCCACCCACCCCCACACTTCAGATGCCAATCACAAGTCCCAGATCATCATCTGTGCTTCTGACAAACCAGCTATAAACCTGGGTTCCTGTGACTCCCCTCCTTGGGTTTGAAATTTGCTAGAATGGCTCACAGAACTGAGGGAAACATTTGTTTACTAGTTTATTATGAAAGGTGTGATAAACGGCACACGTGAACAGCCAGATGGAAGAGTTACATAGGGCAAGGTGATGTGGATCAAGGCTGCCCCAGGGAGAGAAGCCCAAGGTGTCCTGGCCTACATGCTGATCTATATCATCCTCCGGGAAGCATAGGACGTTCCGACCTGATTAGACCCGATCCGTATCCAAAGGTATATGACCATCCGCTAAACAGACCCCACCTGCACTGATACCACTTCAACAAATTGTTTGCATGATCCATCCTTTGTCTTGTAAACAAATATCTCACATACCTATGCCTTAGAAATTTAGCCCTACCCTCAACACATTGCAGCTCTTCACTACCCATGGTCCTGTCCCCTTCTATTCTCTGAATAAAGGAGCAATACTACCAGTCCTGGAGAGTCCAAGAAATCTTTCTTTCAATTCCTCAGCTCACTGAGCCTGCATCACTTGTACACCTTAAACTTACACAATGTTTTGTGTGAATTGTATCTTAATTTAAAAAAAGATTTTTTGGTTTTAAAATATAATAAGTTAAAGCGAAAATGTTTAAGGCAAAATGAACCTGTTTCCAAGAGAGGTGGATTAGCTAGTGACAGACCAGTGCTCACACCTAAAACAACCAGAAAATCAAAACAAAACAGAGAAATCATCTACCGTTATCACCACATAACAATGTTTTGGTCAATGATGTATCACCAGTTAGTTACCCCAAGGAACTCAAGGGTGGGTTTGGATATTTTAACTGTTTTTCCAAATTATTCTTTTTCCTTTTGTTATGTTTAGGAAATGCAATCACCAACCTCTGTGAACCAGACTGAGCCCCACCACAAGAGCCATGCCTATGACCTTTGCCTTATTTTTAATGCTAAGATCTCTCCAGGAGGAGCTAAGGCCTTATTACCATCATCTGCAGTGTGTGTGGAAGCACGTTTTCCAACTGAGCCTGCACAAGCAAATACCCACCTCTCCCTTTTGCATATTCATTCCCCATCCAAAACAAAAGGTCTCTGCTTCCCTTTGTCTGGGGACGCCATGACTCTGGAAATGATTCCTCATGGTCTCCTACTTGCCACAAATATACTTTACTTTGTGAGACATCTACCTCTTGTGGTGAGTCTGCTTTAACTTGCCGGGAGGGAACCCACTTTGGTTTCAGTAACAGACGGACCATATATCTGAGGTGGTCCTATAAGATTATAATGGAGCTGAAAAGTTCCTATCGCCTAGTGAAGCTGTAGCCATCCTAACATTGTAGCACATATGTTACTCATGTGTTTGTGGTGATGCTGCTGTAAACAAACCTACTGAGCTGCCAGTCATATAAAAGTATAGCACATACGATTATGTACAGTATGTAATACTTGATAGGGATAATAAACGACCATGTTATTGGTTTATGTATTTACTATGTCATACTTTTCATTGCTATTTAATTCTTTCTACTTATATAAGAGAGTTTACTGTAAAACCGTATGCCATGTTATGCCAGCAGCAGCCTCATACATCTTGTGTTGACCACGTCCCTTCATTACATGATTTTCTCTGGTGCTTGATTTAATCTCATGTTGTTTTGTTCATCATGGCCCCTAAGCATACAAAATCCACTGCTAATGTTGCCAGTAAAAGGCCACCTTGCGTTACTGACATGGAAACAAAATTAAAAGTCATTAAGGACTATGAAGGTGGAAAATTAACGATTGTTATTGCTCACCAGTCAGGCATGTCTCATTTCACCATGGCTATGATCTTGAAGGACAAGAGCAAAGTGGAAGAAGTTGTTAAAGGACCCACTTCATTGAAGGCAACAACGTTAACAAAAATTTGAGAAAGGCCTATATCAGATATGGAGAAGCTTCTAACAATCTGGATTGAAGACGAGACACAGAAACGTATCCCCCTCAGCACCATGACAATCATGGCCAAAGCAAAAGGTTTGTTTGTGAAGTCGCAAGACAAAGCTGGACCCAACTATGATGCTGAATTTACTGCTAGCTCTGGGTCATTTAAATGATTCAAGGATCATTATTCATTACATATTGTAAAAGTGAGTGGTGATGATGCCCTGATATCAGTTCCCCTACCTTAAACCCAGCATATGTGGGGTTAAAACCAAAACACGCATTTCCTGCTTACTCCCTGGCTTCCTGGCTCCAGAATCTACTCCCCACCATGCAGACAGGCAACTAAGGACAGCCACCTGGATTCCTTATCATCTCCTCCTCCTCTCTGCAAGCAGCATCCCAAGGCCAAGCACAGGCTAGTGGGAAAGCTCCAACCAGCAAGGCCCCTGACTCCCCCTTCCTCTATACAAGCAGCCACATTCCTCACAAACCTTTAAAGTCCCTGGCCTCCCACCTTTCAGGGAGATGAGAAGAGATGAGATGCATTTGAGGGCTCCCTCTCTTCTCCTGACTGATATCATCCAAAATAAAAACACTTTCTTTGCCATAAGCCTGGCATTCCAGTTTTTACTTGGCCCTTTTTGTGTTGCGGGTAGAAAATCTATGTTTGTAGGCAGTAACAGTTGGTGAGCCAGCCAGGAGGCTCTTGCCTGAGGCTCTGCGGTCCCTGGCCAACTGGGGTTTCCTGGGATGCAGTCCAGCAGCTGCCTAGGGGATTTGCCCTAGGGACTGTCCCCAGTACTTTCCGTCTGACCCAGCACCCCTGACCCTAGGCACATTTTCTTATGGCAAGGAAACAGGTTCTAGATTTGTTTGTTTGTTTTTCCTTCTGGTGAGTCTACGGACTCTGTCTGAAATTGGGTAAGTAGCCTCAGGGACTCTCATGAACTTCCTTCCCCTCCTCTGGGGTCCTTTCCATTCATGGAGGGGCCATCTGGGCATGCTTGCTGAGTGGGAACAGTTGTATGATTTTCTACCTTAGGTCTGGAAACTGGTTCACTGATGTCTGGCTCTTCTGTGTCTGGATCTGTGTGTCTGTCTGTCTCTGTGTATTGGAATGGGAAACCTGCTGTCTGTCCCCAAGCAGAGCCCATTGGGGCTGATTCTGAGTAGATGGTCTAATTATAGGTACAAGCCAAGGTCTAAGAAGGGATGGTTTTCTTCTCTAACACCACATGGCCACGATATTCTTTAAACTCTGAAGAGAAAATGGCCAAACAATGGATCCTTAAGTTGGAAAATTTTTAGCGAACTCTCGTCATAAACAGCTGTTTTATTGGTACCTATGAAAAGACCAAATTAAAAGGGAAATACAATGACTAGTCTTAAAACCTTAATCAAACTTGGAGTCTCAGCTTCTTCTTGTGGTCTTACAGAGGCTAACGAAAACATTAAGTTAACAAAGAGAACTCAGAAAGGGAAGAATAGCAGGACTCATCCCAATGGGATGGAAATCTTTAGCTAGTTATTAAAAAGGAAAATAGGATGAATGGAACAGATAGAAATAAAGTTAAAATAAAGGTTTTAATAAAATATTGCCTAAGGTTGGATGGGCTAAAGGGAGCCCCTTATTGGCCCCCCAACATTAAAGGACATCAGATAGGCCTGTTCTATTCACCCCAACTGGAAAAAGTTTTAAAAATCAGGAGGCAAAAATCACAGTGCAAAACCTGACCAACTATTGTTTGGGGCAACAGTTAGGCTGATCAGGTCAATAAGACTATAAAGATTAAAATTTAAGGTTGAAGTTAAAGATTAAAGTTTAAGCTAATATTATATGAACAGGTTATATTAACTTTGTCTGAATGTTTTTTGGGAATGGATGTTATGTCTGGCTGGATATGCTTCCCTTACAGAGTATTGTAATACTGAAATGTGCTAATGAAATTCTTTTCTTTTTTTAAACGCTGTGTTTTTTTGTTTTTGTTTTAAAGATTTTATTTTTCCTTTTTCTCCCCAAAGACCCCTTGTAGATAGTTGTGTATTTTTAGTTGTGGGTCCTTCTAGCGGCATGTGGGACACCACCTCAGCACAGCTTGATGAGTGGTGTCACATCCGTGCCCAGGATCCCAGCCAGGGAAACCCTGGGCCACCGAAGCGGAGCACGCAAACTTAACCACTTGGCCACTGGGCCAGCCCCAATGAAATTCTAATGTAAATTGTAATTAGCGGTATAAGAGCTGATAAAATTAAGACCAAGTTTTGTAAAAAGATTATATATTTAAATGGGCTTTATGTAAAATAATTGCATCTCTCTTGTCTGATTGTATTATAAATTATGCTGTGGGGATAAACATTATGTCTCACTGGGGAAGCCTTTCCCTGCCTGATATAATAAGAGCATATAGATCCACCCTTCCGGGAATGTTAGTGAAACATGCTAAAGGAGATCTCACTTTAAAAAAGCCAAAAGGGTGCGATTTCAGTTTACCCAAACTAGTGTATTTACATATGCAATTGGAAAAGCCAGCTACCACAATGGGAAGCCTACTCTAATCTTTCGAGGCTTCTAAATAAAATCAGGAATACTTTACTGCCCCTTTTTAAAAAAAAAATTAAACATGCTAGTGAAAGGAAACCAAATCTCTCTTCTCTTGCGGAACTTCCCCACAAATTCCTGATCTAAAATTAAAGTAAAAACAAGTAAATTTTTGAGATAATTTGGACTTTTAATAGCCATTCTGGGGAACCTCTGTTTCAGATGAGCCCACGTTAAGCGTCACTCTTAAAAGAGAGGATTCAAAACCTCTCATAACGGAATGCAGTCTTTAATTTATTTGCAAAATCTTCTAAAAGACAAAGTTGTTTAACATGATGTAAAATGATCTTTGGTAAATAAAAGCCTGTTTAAGTTTTTTGGTTTGATTAAAATATGTTTTCAGAGTTCTCAGCATTGGGTATGATGCAAACATACATCTGGGTTTACTGGTCAAATGAGCTCGTGTTCTCTCTGTTACAAAATTTGTCAGCAAGAGTAATAACTTAGAATAATAGCTGATTTTGTTTAATGTCTTGTGGGGTCTTTGTAGATGATCTAAATATAATTGTTGAAAACAGGTAAACTAACTAGATATAGAAGGATGAAAGTTTTTGGAGAAATTTTTAACAATAATTATGTGTTATTATGTATGTTCTTAAAACAACTTAAGATGATGGCTAACTGTTTTAATGTCACATGAAGTCTTTGAGAGTAATCCAAACATAATTGCTGAAAACAAATAATTTAAGTAGATCAAAATGGGCAAAAGTTTTTGAGCACAATAATTATGTTTTATGGTATATACAGTTGAAAAACAGCTCCCAAAGACTTTTTAGTAACTTAAAACTTTAGAGTTTTCCTAGTCAATTTAAATGACAACACCTGTTAAATATCGAGGTCATTTTTGGATAGAATGGAACACTGACGCATTATTGCTGAACATGTCTAAGTTTATCTACTTTTGGCTTCTTATTACAGAGAAACTAAAAAGCGTTTTGGCCTATTAATAAACACACCTTGTGTTTTATGACTACAAAGTTTCTAAGAATTATAAAAGGTATTTATAAATTTGTCAAGACACAGAATGCTAATGTAAAGGAAAGTTTATCATTTCTTACTTAGTTTATACTTAGAAATTAAGGTTTCTAAGGGTTAAAAATTCTAATTAATATATGTAATTAAAGCTACTAAAATTCTTTTAAAAACATCTTTATATTAAAGGGAAGTAAAATGTATGTTTTCAGTAAGAAGGTGTAAAAAATAAAAGTATTTTTATTTGTTGGGTTAAAAAAGATAAAATTGTCCTGAAGTACTAGAAGAGAAGAAAGAAAACCCGGGACAAATTCTAAATATAAAAAGCAAGTGACAAAATGTTTGTAAAAGTAAAATCCTAAGGAGTTTTGTGCCTGGTCAAGTTGGCAAAGATTAAAGTAAATCGACGTAAGTAAATGAGTTTTAATGTCAAAAGTAAATTAATAAAAAATTAAAACTTTGTCTTCTCTCTCTTAAAATGATAATTTTCCTGAACTTTTAGTCTTCTCGTGGTAAAAAAAACTATGAAAGGTTTTTTTCCTTGAGTAGTCTACCAGAAGGATAAGGATTTTATGTTTTATCAAAACAAATTTCCTATGTTCTTTTTATCAGGTCCTTAATCACAGATGCTAAGGTTTTTCTTACAGCTATTTAATTCTCTGTATTCGCCTAAAATTCTTTAACTGTCACCATAGTTAAACGGACAATTAGACATTGCTCCATGGGGACTTATGATATTGTACTGGCAAATGTTATGAATATAAATGTTTAAAAATTGTATAACATTACTAAAATTCTGATCTGTCCTGGTGATCAGTCATAATTCTGGTTAAAGTGTTATATGTCACCAAATTAGCTAAGTTCTTTGTCAATTGCCATTTTTAAGTCTTTTGTTGTTTACAGACAATTATTTTACTCTGATTTTTTACAAATATGTTTTACCTTTAGAGAAGTTCATAAAAAAATTATAACAGTCTGGAATGCAGGTTTCCAATAAACTTTCAGATTATAAAAGTGAGCTGGATAAGAAATTATAGAACTGTAACTCAATTACTGATGACCTCATAAAACTGCCATCAGAAGATCAAAAATCTGTCACACGTGACTGAATGAACTGACAAGGATAATTATAATTTTTGTGACCTTTGTTTACACTATTGTTGATTTTTTAATGTTTTGTGTTTTGTTTTCTCAGATTTCAGGAAATCTTTTTTTTCCTTTCTCTTTTATTTATTTATTTATCTTTTGTTGAGGAAGTTTGGCCCTGAGCTAACTTCTACTGACAATCTTCCTCTTTTTCTTTTTTCCCCCCCAAAGCCCCAGTCCATAGCTGTATATCCTTGTTGCAAGACATTCTAGTCCCTGTGTGTGGGACGCACAGCACACAGCACACAGCACAGCTTGATGAGTGGTAACTCCATGCCCAGGATCTGAACCAGCGAACCCCAGGCCACCAAAGTGGAGCACGCAAACTTAACCACTTGGCCATGGTGCCAGCCCCTCTCTTTTCTCTTATGCTCATGATGACTTATAGCAATTTGATGAAATTATACATTTGCAAACAAAATTAAAACATTTATCTTTTTCTCCCTATCTTATCCCTCCAAAATGTAAAAGCTCCTCATGAGTAAGTATTCTTATTTTCATGGCTGCATGGTTGTTTGTGTAAGTTTAATAAGAATCTGTTCTTATGACAGGACATGTTTGGAAACACTGGTTTTATTACCAAGGCTTTGATTGGAATGTCATCTTTGAAGAAAACATACAGACTTGGATATGACAAGACAGCTTTTCAGGAATAAAGGTTGACTTTCTGGAATAAAGCCACTTGGAAATAATGGCCTAGTACCTTGCTTTGGGTTCCCAGTAACCTGGTAAGGGTGAGTAAAGAATGTCACTCCCTCTGGCAGGTACAAGGAACCTCAAAATTTGGGGGGACCTCAGAAGAGAGGAGTTCACCCAAATCTGTAGGTATTGCAGGTGAAATCTGACGAAAAGTTCTTAGTTTGGCTTTCCTGGCCTTGAGAGACCTTTAAAGTTCAACCTGAGATTCCTTATAAAAAGTTCCACCAAAGCAGATTTAAAAGAGTCTATGTGATCAATGGCTATTCTTGCTGTACTTAGGTAAATAAGTGGGCCAAATTTATTGAAACGAGATTTATTTTACAACTCAGTCAGTCTTAATTTAGCTGTGCTTGGTAAAATTGAGGGTGATTTTAGAGAGAAACATTATGTTTCAGTAAAGACTAGAATACACATTTGCCGATATTAGATTCTGGTTCCATTAACTGTCTTTGAGGGTTTTTTTTTTAATATCTGTTAACTGAACTGGATCCTGAATTCTTCTAGTCTCCTTAAATGTCTGACTACAAATCTCCAAAATAACATTTTCAGGTTTTTTCCCATAATTTTCATTCAGAATCATTGAGAACTGAACCTGTTCTTTTTCCTGAAGCTTTGCAAACTGAAGCTGTACGACTTGATAAAAACTTAAGAGACATTTATGTCTGCTGCTGTGTAAGCCACTCAGAAAGATACCTGAGGGCCCAATGACATCATCAGAAACATTCAAACCGCAAAAGACGCTTTCACCCTGACTTCTAGAATCTTCTTTACTGACTGCCCCCTGTGCTCAAGAACTGTTTTACAATTTGCTCCAACCATTAACCTTGTTTTTTCTTTTTGTTTCTCTAGAAATGCTTCTTATTAAATACCTGGTTACTTACTTACACAATACAGGCCTAATTTGGGGAGCCCACCTGCATCACTGCCTTATTGAAAGACTGGTTTAATGAGATGGAACAATCTACATCCTGATTCAGCAGGAAGTAGCTAGATTGGTCCTCACCCCAAATCCCTCAAGATTGAGAAATGAACATAAAATAGGGGGGGATTGATACCAGTCCTGATATCAGTTCCCCTAAATTAAACCCAGCATATATGGAGTCAAAACCAAAGCACTCATTCCCTGCTTACTCCCTGGCTCCCTGGCTCCCTGGCTCCAGAATCCACTATCTGCCATGGAGACAGATGGCCAAGGACAGCCACCTGGATTCCTTATCATCTCCTCCTCCCTGCATGCAGCGTCCCAACGCAGAATGCAGGCTGGTGGGAAAGGTCTGGCCAGCAAGGCCACTGACTCCCCCCTCCTCTCTACAAGCAGCCACATTCCTCACAAACCTTTAAAACCCCTTGCTCGCCATCTTTTGGGGAGACAAAAAGCACAAGATGAATTTGAGGGCTCACTCCCATCTCCTGGCTAGTATCTGAAATAAAAACCCTTTCCTTGCCATAAGCCTGGTATTCCAGTTTTTATTTGGCCCCTCTTGAATGGCACGTAGGGGACCTATGTTTGTAGGCCATAATAGTGAATCTGTGAGTGCTGAAATGAAGGCAGCTGAGGAATTATTGGAAACGCTAGATAAGCAGATTGTGGAGGGAAATTACTTGCCAGAGCAAATATTCAATATGGATGAAACCTCCCTATTCTGGAAATGGATGCCTGAAAACACTTTCATCCATAAGAAAGCCAAGTCAATGCCAGGTTTCAAGGCTTTTAAGGACGGGATAACAGTCTTGTTTGAAGGCAATGTTGCAGGCTACAACTTGAAACCCTTTGTGATCTGGCACAGTGAGAACCCCAGGGCCTTCAAGCATATCAATAAGCACACACTGCCAGTGTACTACAGGAGCAGTAAGAAGTCACGGATGACTCAACTCCCTTTCCAAGATGCCCTCCTGAATTTCTATGCCAGAGAAATGGAGAAGTACTCTTTGGAGAAGAACACACTGTTCAAGATTTTGTTTTTGATAATGCTCCCAGACATCCTCCTTTATTGTGATCTTTATCCCAATATCAAAGCAGTGTTTCTCCCTTCAAATACCACCTCTTTAATCCAATCAATGGATCAAGTAGTTATAGCAGCTTTTAGGGCCTACTACCTGACAAGGACCTTTTCCCAGGCTATTCCTACAACTGAGGAAGACACTGAGAAGACACTGATGGAATTCTGGAAGGATTAAAACATCTATGACTGCATCAAGAACCTTGCTTGGTCTTGGGGTGATGTCACCAAGGAGTATATGAACAGCATCTGGAAGAAGACACTCAAGAAGTTTGTCCATGACTTCAAAGCATTTGCTAAGGATGAGGAGGTTGCAAAAATTGACAAGGCTGTGGTTGAGAGGGAAAACAACTTTAATCTGGGTATGGATGAGGATAACATTGACAAGCTCCTAGAGGTGGTTTCTGAGGAGTTGACTAATGAGGAGTTGTTGGAATTGAAACAGAAATGCACAGCTGAAGAAGAGGCAAGAGAAAAGGAAACTGCAGGAGATGAAAAAGAAGAAGAACCCCCAAGAAAATTCACAGTGAAGAGTTTAGCAGAAGCTTTTGCAGACCTCAACAAGCTCCTTAAAAAGTTTGAAAATATGAACCCCAACACTGAAAGGTTTTCATTAATAGACAGGAATGTTCATGGTGCATTATGGGCTTACAAGCAAATCTATAATGAAAAAAGAAACAAACCAAGCAAACCACCATGGACATATTTCTGAAAAGTGACACTGTCCCCAGAAGAGCCTCAGGCAGGTCCTTCAGGAGCTATTCTAGAAGAAGGTATTGTTATCACAGAAGATGACAGCTCCATGCATGTTAGTGCCCCTGAAGACCTTCCACTGGGACAAGATGTGGAGGTGGAAGACAGCGATACTGATGATCCTGACCCTGTGCAGTCCTAGGCTAATGTGTGTGGTTGTGTCTTAATTTTTAACAAAAACTTTAAAAAACAGAAAAAAAAGAAATTTTAAAAAAGAAAAAAGCTTATAGAATAAGGATATAAAGAAAGAAAATATTTTTGTACAGCTGTGCAATGTATTTGTATTTTAAGTGTTCCTACAAAAGAGTCAAAAAGTTTTTAAAAATGTACAAAGTAAACAAGTTACAGTAAACTAAGGTTAACTTACTATTAAATAAAGGTTTTTTTTTTTTTGAGGAAGATTAGCCCTGAGCTAACATGTGCTGCCAATGCTCCTCTTTTCAGTGAGGAGGATCGGCCCTGAGCCAACATCCATGCCCATCTTCCTCTACTTTATATGTAGCACACCTACCTCAGCATGGCTTGCCAAGCAGTGCCATGTCCGCACCCGGGATCCAAACCAGCAAACCCTGAGCTGCTGAAGCAGAACATGTGCACTTACCCACCATGCCACCAGGCCAGCCCCAAAGAAAGAATTTTTTTTTTAATTAAGATTATGATAGTTTACAACCTGGTGAAATTTCAGTTGTACATTATTGTTAGTCATGTTGTAGGTGCACCACTTCACCCTTTGTGCCCTCCCCCCACCCCCCCTTTCCCCTGGTAACCACCGATCCGTTCTCTTTGTCTATATGTTAACTTCTGCCTATGAGGGGAGTCATACAGAGTTTGTATTTCTCTGTCTGGCTTATTTCATTTAATATAATACCCTCAAGGTCCATCCATGTTGTTGTGAATGGGACGACTTTGTCCTTTTTCATGGCTGAGTAGTATTCCATTGTATATATATACCACATCTTCTCTATCCAACCATCAGTTGCTGGACACTTAGGTTGCTTCCACATCTTGGCTATTGTAAATAATGTGGCAATGAACATAGGGGTGCATGGGACTCTTGGAATTGCTGATTTCAGGTTCTTAGGATAGATACCCAGTAGTGGGATGGCTGGATCATAAGGTATTTCTATTTTTAACTTTTTGAGAACTCTCCATACTGTTTTCCATAGTGGCTGCACCAGTTTGCATTCCCACAACAGTGTATGAGGGTTCCTTTTTCTCCACAACCTCTCCAACATTTGTCACTCTTGGTTTTGGATATTTTTGCCATTCCAAGAAAGAATCTTTTAATAAATTTAGTATAAATTTAATATAGCATAGGTGTGCAGCGTTTGTAAAGTCTACAGTAGAATGCAGTGATGTCCTAGGCCCTCATATTCACTCACCACTCACTCACTGACTCACCCAGAGCAACTTCCAGTCCTGCAAGCTCCATTCATGGTAAGTGCCACATACAGGTACGTCATTTTTTACCTTTTACACCATATTTTTACCTTACCTTTTTTATGTTTAGATAGGTTTAGATTCACGAATACTTACTGTTGTGTTACAGTTACCTACAGTATTCAGTACAGTATCGTGCTGTACAGGTTTGTAGCCTCGGCGCAAGAGGCTACACCACAGAGCCCAGGTGTGCAGTAGGCAATCCCATCTAGGTTTGTGTAAGTACACTCTATGATGTTCACACGACAGTGAATCGTGAACAACACATTTCTCAGAATGTATCCCCAATGTTAAGCCACACGCGACTGCATATTATGGCAGAGGAGAGCTGCTGAATCAATGAGGACTGGAGAAGCCAGGTTCCAGAGAGGGAGAAACTTGGAGAGGGAGAGCTGACTTGTGCGGCCACTTTACCTGGGGTCATTTGCGAATTCTGGGCTGATAATCCCAGGCCTTGCACCCATGGAAGACCAGTGCTGGGACACAGGCCAGTGGAAGAGATTTGAGAGGTCCCTTCAGAAAGTCTGTTAAACTCTGGGAATGCATGAGGCTGGAGTCTAAAAGTAGAAGCAGAAGGATCTGAAAGCAGAACAGAGCCTTCCAAAATCTTATGAGGCAAAGATTAGAATTGCGGATTTACCAGGGGGATTTCCGCTGAAAATCCTGAAGAGACAGGAGCAAAATCAAGATAGACTGAGCCTTACCTGGGCTGCAACTCAGCCTCAACTCAGCACGGTACATTATTGGATTCAGGTGACCAGCCATGGATCAGAAATAAGATGCTTCATAAAATTAATGTCGTTTTTATTTTATATGGAAAAATAAACAGGCAAGAACATGAAGAGTATTCTGGATTCAAAAGGGGTCATAAGAAGAACTTGTCCTAGCAGACATTGAAATGTATTGGTAACCAATTGGAGACCTATGGTACACAAGAATATCAATAATGAGAATATTAAAAAGACTCACACTTTGCACTATACTCTCCAAAAAGTTTCAAGTGGATTGAAAGTTAAATACTTCAAAGTCAAAACAAATACTCCCATCTACGTGAACAGACTAGCACTAGGGGAAATCATTTTGACTGTTGATGGAATGGAAATGAAAAAAAAGGTGGACAGCTTCATTACTTAGATAGTTTTAGCTTTGATGAAATGAATACCAATAAAGCTGAGATTTACAAATTCAGAAGAATGGAGAAAATGTTTGCACATAAACATGAAAGTTCAATAACTAAAAAGTATAAACAGCTCATAGAAATGAGTGAAAATGCCAACTGTCCATTAAACATATGATTAAAACACAGTTCATTCAAGAAAGATGATTTTAAAAATATTCAGTCAATCTTGTTGGTAAAAGTAACTGCAAATTAAACCTACTGTGAAGTTTCCTTTTGGACCTAAAAGAAGAATTAGAAAAACTTTTAAAAAATGATAAAACCTAAAGCCTGCAAGGCTTTAGGAAAGCAGATATGATCATGCATTGACGATAGGAATGTAAATAGAGTCAGCCTTTCTGAAGGGCAAAATGGTGCTTTCTTGAGAGAATCATAAATACGCCTAACCCCTGACCCAGTAACAGAATTTATCCTGAGGAAATAACGTTTAATAAAAAACAAAAGTATGCACATACAATGTTTATTTTATGATAGTAAAACACTGGAAGAAAGCTAAGATTCCAACAATACAGCAATACGGAAGCTAACTGTGGTATATCAAAATGATATGCTCTAGTGACATAGTAAAAATGAGAAACATACAGATGATATAGGAAATAGGAAACATTTGGTTAAATTATGCTACATAAAAGGAAGAATACCAAATTGTGTGTACACACCCATTACGACTATAAAAGAACCATGAATAGATTCAGCAGGAGAAAGACGGATACCAGGAATGTTTCTGCTTGGGTTAAGATCAATAGACTCATAGTGAATTATTCTGTAAAGCTGTCAAAATCGGATTTTTAAAGAATTTAATATTGCTTTAATGAGAGCAGGATTTTCTTCGCAGGATATTGTACTGGCTTATAGAAATACCATTATTTGCTGCCTTCTTAAGTGACGAGGGAAAGATGAAGTTGCTTCCATTTAGTTATGCGAACCTTATTGAAGCTATATTTTTACAGAAAGAAAAGAAGGTCAGAGGTAAACGATGGTCAGAGTGGGTCACCCCACTCCAGGGGGATGTTCTGTAGGGGAGGAAAAATAATTTTCCCTCTGCCTTCTGAGTTCTCGGCTGAGATGTCTGTAATAAAAGACAAATTAACAAGAGAAAAACAAACAAGTTTCTTAGCATGTATAACTCATGTACATGTGGGAGATCCCAAAGGAGAATGAGTAACTACCCAAGGTGGCTTAGAATTCAGACTTAAATACCATCTTAACAGGGGAAGGGGAGGGCAGAAGTAGGTCTCTTAAGAGAGAGAAAATGATTTTTAGGAAAGATGAATGAGCCCTTAGAAGAAGAGATGGGAGTATGACAGGTGTCTTAGTTCCAGAGTTCCTCACAGGACCGTTTGAGGCTTCACTTGCAAGGATATTGCAAGTTGGTTTCTCCCTGTGCCCAGACCTGCCTCCCTCAGTGCTTTACAGACACGTCTCCTAGGGTGCGCCTTAATAACCTTCTGCATTCAACTCTGTCTCAGAGCTTGCTTCCAGGGGACCCAACTAAGACATATCCTTTCCATATTATGGTTTACTATTCTAATAAAATTAAATACCAAACAATTATAATAAATTAATACTATTACACATTATCAGAAATGAGCTAATATGTCAACTGCTTACTTTCAAATTGTTTAGAAAAGAAGTGTTCTTTGTACTACACTGCAACTTTTCTGTAAGGTAAAAATTATGTAAAAATAAAAATGATCTTTAAGAATAAAGACATTTTCAGATAAACAGAATGAAGAAGTTCACCATCCATAAGCTCCTGCAAAGAGAACTGCAAAGGATGAGCAGCCACATTAGGAAGAAGCAAATTGAGTGAAGAAGAAAGGAGAGGGCTTCTGAAACAAAGAAACTGTTAAATATGTCGATCAATCTAAACAAATACCAACTAGTTTTTAAAAGACTAGGCTTTTAAGGAACAGTTAAAAATAGCAGAAGGATAGCAAGATAGGGATAAATTTTTCTCAGGTCTTCCTGTTGTTTAAGAAGATGTATTGATTAATTTTAGACTTTGTCAAGTCTAAGATGCACAAAAGAATACGTATAGAATTTGTAAATTCAAACCAAATAGTGAGGGAAAGAAGGAATAAAGAAAAACTATCAATCTAATATAAGACAAGATAGGAAGAAAAATAAGCAAGGAAAAACATAGTTAATTTAAAAGCACAAAATAAAATGGTGGGAATAAGTCTGTGTTTGTCATTTATAATGTCTATAAATTTATATTTACTCATTAAAAGAAATTAGATTAAAAACAATCCAGCCATATTCTGTTAACAAGAGACACAACCAACCTAAGGACATAGAAAATGTGACAGATAAGGGATGAAAAAATTATTCAGGTATGTCAGACAGAATGCTTTCAGCTGTAGGCAACTGAAGAACTAATTAAAAGAGGCTTACATAACCAGGACTTTTACTGACTCGATAAAAAATCTGAAGGTAGGTGGTGCTACGGCTAATTCTGTAGATCAATGATGCCATCAAGGACCTAGGCTCTTTCCATCTCTCCAATTTGCCATTCTCAGTATTTCTGAGATATTGGCCTTCATGGTCACAACATGGTTGCAGCATCCCCCATCATCACATCCCCCCTGATAACATCACAAAAAAGGAGGGAAAAAGGATTTCTCCTTAAGTGTCTCTATTGCTGGAGGAAGATAATATTTTCTGGGAGCAGATAGCAGACTTGCCTTTATATCTCTGTGCCAGAACTGGGTGACACGGCCATTCCTAAACCAATCCCACTAGATGGGAATGAGATGACTAAAACTGGCTTAGCCTAAGCATGAGCCAAGTGTGGGTATGAAGGACGACTATTTTACCTCAGCTCTTTGCTGCTCAATGTCTAAATAAAATTGAAGTCCTCCTAACAAACAAGGAGACTGCCTTTGATTAAGCAACCACCTGCTCAAAGGGTCTGTCCCACTCAGCAAGGACTAACCAAATTAAAGTGGTCAGAGCAATATCAATATAAGACAAAAGGGACTTTAAGGCCACAACAACTAACACAGAAGAAAGAGTGGCACTCACCAATGACAAAAAGGAACAATTCACTAGGATCATACAACAATTTTCAACGTATACAGCTTTAAATTAAACGAAAGCAAAAGAAGATGAAAAGTGGCAAAATTACAAGGAGGAATTAACAAATCACCCACCATACTTGAGACAGCCCATTTCCCTACACCCCCAGCGCCACGGCTTTGTGATTTGGGCCACAGATTAATTATTACATTTTTTTTTTTTACTACATTTGTCCTTGTTTTATGATTTTCATTGCTGCTTTTATTTCTTCCAGGGCAGAATTCTTGAAAATAATTAATAGATTAATGAATGTTTGCTTTGGTGACTAATTGGCTGTAGGAATGAAGGGAAGCAATCAGGTTTAACATCTATTTGACCAGGAGAATATTAGTACAGGGATTGTCCTAAGGTGTGGGAGTGAGGAGCCTGGGGCGGGGGAGAGAACGTATTGACGGCCTATCTGACAATGCTGCCTCTGCTGGGAGAAAAGCACAGTCTTGTGCTGGAGCCGGCTCATACTGGCTCACCAGAGCTGACTGTTAAATTTTCAGAAATTTTGTGAGCCAGTTATTAGCCACTATTATTTAGAACTACATTATATAAACTTATAATAAAATATATTTTTAAAAGATAATAAATACTGAAAAGTCATCACTTCCTCATTGTTTTACTACATTTTACTGTGCTCCATGCTGTTGTGTTCGTTCTGTCTCTTGTATCCGTGTGGTGGAAGGGTTATATAATTGTGCACTACTATTCATCTCTCCCCAACTCTGTGATCAGTGATATCACATTGGGAACTTAAAATCAGCTGTACTGGGAATACTTACACCATGGAATTGGCAAACACTACGGATCAGGCTGGATTTATTGTTTTGTTGATTGTCTAGACTTAAGAAAGTGATGGAGAACATGTTAATAAGGCAGGTTAAATTTAAGTATGCCATATCTGTGGCCATTACACTGTAAAGAGCACAAACGATTGAGGAAATATCCTTCCAGAATTTGAAAACTATTATCCAATTCAGCAAAGAAGGAGCTCATGTCACTGTTAAATAAGAGAAGTTCTGTTTTCCTTGTTTCACTTTCATCTCACTTGTTAATGTAAACAAAAGTATCAACCAACATTTAGGTGAGAACTATACTCATTCATTAATTGCAACCATAGTTTGGCTACAAATATAAGAATTGGGCAAAAATCTTTGAAACATTCTGTGAGAATCAATTGGCTATTTGAAATTTACAGTGATGAGTATTGTACGTTTTATTATTATTTGTAAAGTATGTGCTATGCAACCTTTATATACATCAAATTTATAATAAACAGAGACATGCATGCAAACTTCATTTTTTCCTACAGAGCTGGTTGTTCACTATTGAAGAGCACGTCACTGATGGAGATAATGCATGGTATGGTGTGGGAGTAAAATATCGTATGTTTTTCTTTTTAAATAAGATCTAGATTGCACTGTCTCTGAGAGTTCCCGCTTGGCTTGAGACATAGGCACGTGTGTCTGATTCTTCACTCTGCTCTATTCTTTATCTCACAAAACTTGGAATATCAAGTCTGCTCTGGACTGTTCTGCAGAACCTCCCCCCACTTCCCACCCCACTATAGTATTTGTGACCCCAAGTATCTCCTCATTGGGAAAATGTACCATTAGGGATTACTGTACTGGCAGAGTGAGGGGTACCGAGGGGTACCGGAGACTTTCTCTAGAGGCCTGAAGAAGATGAAGCGCCTGAAAGGGACCTGAGCACAGGGAGGAAGGCCAGGAACTGGGATGTGTCTATCAGGTGACTCCCTCTGAGGACTGAACTTGGAGTGGTAACAGAGAAGGTGGCTTTCTGAAGTCACATCCCATTTCGGGGGCCAGGGCCAGGAGTTTCAGAAGCAAAGCGAGGCAGAGAGGTGGGTGGGCATGAGGCGCTCACAGCTCGCTGATTCAGAACAGATGGGAAAGCCACCCTTTCCCCAGTGTACGCTTCAGTGGGAGAAACGGGGAGTCTGACACTAGGTTAATAGACGTTTGTTGAGAAGCTGAAAGGGGAAATTTAGAGGAAACAGCGAAAAGGAAGTCAGCCAAAAAATGCAAATGTGGGTTGTGATATTAAGATCAGCCATGGATATGAGGCGGAAGGAGAACCAAGGAACAGCCATGCAAACATGGCCACTTCTATGCTGGAGGCTGCTCTCTCACAGGCCCTGAGAGGACACTTGCTTCCTAGGAAGAACATGAGTTTCAGGAGGTAGACACTCCGGGGAGATAGAGATTTGAGGGGGTATAAGCCCACTGTGGGAGGGGGGAGGGTACTGGTTCAACAAGTGAATAGGGTCAAAACAACTTAGGAGAGAAGTCAAGGTACTTTGGGGCCTAATGATGATTAACAATTTACTCCTTCTCGAACTTTCTTTCCTTGGCTTTCAAGATGTGCCATCCTGACCACTTGGCTGGCCTCCCTGCCCGCTCTCTCGTTACACACAGCAGCCAAAGTGATCCTGGAGAGGTAGATCACATCATGAACTAGCCCCGTCTCAACCCTCCCAGGTCATCCCTCATCATTATTAGGCCACAGGTCACATGTCACCTGCCCATAAAACCTCCCTGATCCCCCACACCTGGGCTACGAGCTCCTCCTAATTTGCACCTCCTAATTTGTTCCTTCCAAGAGCCCTTATTCCACTGTCATACCTCATGCGTCCCCACAGCTTCCTGTGCTCAGTGAGCTCAGGAACTGTCTTATCTGTTGACTCCATCCTGAGGGCATGGCACCCTGTAAATATCCCATAAAACACTGAATGCACCGTTACACCCTCATTTCTAGACGTTTAATATCAACAGGTCAGGGAACAAATGCAAATTAAGGAAAACAAGGCAAAATTCTGATACTTAATTCACTGCCGAAAGAAGTCCCCAAATGGGCCCCAAACATTCTAAAGAGTCACCATTCGCCCAGCCATTTTATTTTCTTGTAAAATGTCCGCCTGCGGCAACAATGAAGTTGTCTTTGTGTCCGCGCAGGGTCTTGTGACTCAAAGATGCTGATTTCAGCCGTGGCTCGTGGCTCGGGTGAGTGGCACCTAGGGCCCTGAGCTTAGGGACCTGAATACAAAAACGAAGGGAGGCCAGATGCCTGAGCGGCGACGGCCAGCTCTTGCTGTGGGCAGAGGTGAAGGTGAAGAACCGGGGAGCGCCTAGGCCACTCGCGGGGCAGCTCCAAGGCCAAAGGCAGAAACCAAGGGCAGGGAGGAGTTTTCCTGGGATCGAAAGCGAAAGGGGCAAAGTTCACCGGACGGAGCTGGGGAGGGAGTGACAGTCGGGGCCAAACGAGCCAAACGAGTGGAGCCTGAGGATGGCTGCGTCGGGTCCCTTCCCGCTGCTGGTCAAAGGGTCCTGGGGCCCCGACCCCCCGAAGAACTTGGTCACCAAGTTGCAGATACACTTACAGAGCCGGAAGAGATCGGGAGGCGGTGAGTGTCAGGTCCGCCAGGAGCCATGCAGCCCGCCCCGCTTCCTGGTGCTCTTCTTCCCTGAGGACGGTGAGGGGCGCAAGGCTGGGGGTCTGAGGGGACAAGGGGCTCTTCCTTCAGGGGATGCAAGGGGCAGCAAGAGTAGTCAGCTCTTTCTAGAAGTGTGACCCTGAAGGGGAAGAGGGAATCAGGCAACAGCTTCTGGGGTTATAGCATCAGGGAGCTGTTATTTTTGTTTTCTGGCTCTTTAAATATTTTTAAGATGGAAGAGTCTTTGGCATGTTTAAATACTGGTAGAAAGATAAAGGGAAAGTTGAAGATTCGGTTTGTGGGGGAGGGTGGGAGAGGATCCTAGAGGATGAGCCTTGGAGTTAGGGCTCACCGCACGAGAATCCATGTGACTCCAGCAGTGGTGCTAGGGGAGAGCGTGCGGGGGACAGAGAGGACTCACGGGGGTGCTGCGGTTCCCCGTGCGGCCTTCCGGGCGCTCCCGGTGCTGCCTGGAGGCGGCGGCAGAACCGCGCAAGGGGGTTAAATTAGACTTTGAGCATGGTGGAACAGAAGAGAGCTGAGAGCTGGTTCACCCACCTCATTTTACAAGGCTGCATAATGTGTTACTGGCAGAGTAGCAATTCCATTGGGACTTTTGCCGTCTTCCTATTACAGCAGCAGTTCTAGAATTCCAAAGGTTTATGGGAACACAATTTTAAGGGAAAAGAAAGTTTCCTGGGAGAGTCGCATCTAAACTGACTTCTGAAGGTGAATTCAGTTCCTGACAGGCAAGATGTTGGGAATGGCTCTTCACATGGGAGCTTGCTGCGTGAACAAGCGCTGGGGGCAGGAAAGCACGTGGCATCTTCAGGGGACAAGCAGGGCACCCTCAGGCTGGTTCCCTTGAGTACTGAGCTGTGTCCTTAGCCCTGTGCTCAACTAACGTCATAGACTGGATGACAAAAGGAACACGTGGGGTCTGGACATTTTATAAGATTACAAAGGGGCCGCTTACATTAAAAAAATCTGAGCCAGCTCTGATGGCCTAGTTGTTAAAGTTCGGTGCGCTCAGCCTGGCTGGCAGGGAACCACACCACTCATCTGTCAGCTGCCATGCTGTGGCTGCGGCTCACATAGAAGAACTAGAAGGACCTACAACTAGGATGTACAACTATGTGCTGGGGCTTTGAGGGGGAAAAGAAGGAAAAGGAGGAAGATTAGCAACAGATGTTAGTTACAGTGAATCTTTCACTGAAAAGAAAAATCGTAGGCATTCTGCTATTAAACCTTTTTGTGAAGAGGAGGGGAGGGAATTAAGGCTAAGAGAAAGTTGGGTTGAGATGATGGAGGGCCTTGTATGACTCTAAGGAATGTGAACTTTGCCCACAGGTAGGCAGGAGAAAGCCATGTCTAAATATACTTTAGGAAGATAAATTTGGTTGAAAATAAGTACATTGGTTTCTGTCTAGAGAGACCATAGAAATCAGGCCTTTTAAGAGGTTCATGCAATGTTTCTTTGTTGTTTTGTTAAAGATTGGCACCTGAGCTAACAACTGTTGCCAATCTTTTTTTTCCCCCTTCTTCTCCCAAAGCCCCCCCAGTACATAGCTGTATATTCTAGTTGTGAGTGCCTCTGGTTGTGCTATGTGGGATGCTGCCTCAGCATGGCCTGAGGAGCAGTGCCATGTCCAGGCCCAGCATCCAAACTGGTGAAACCATGGGCCGCCAAGCAGACTGCAAGAACTTAACCACTTGGCCACAGGCCAGCCCCTTGTGCAATGTTTTAAGTGAGGACAAGTGAGGCCTTGAACAGTGAAGTCAATGTCGGGGTGGAAGGTACCTATTTGTGTCCTGTTGTGGATTTGGTAATTCGTGCTATGGGAATGGCGAATGCTCCACTTGAGAGAGGGAGAAAGAGCCCCTTTTCTTTCTGTTATTTTTTTGGTGGGGAAAGAAAGAGGTTCAGCAATGGGAGAGTCATGGGGATCCCCCAGGAAACGTGGAGATTGCCAGTGGTTCTGGTGTCACTTGGTAGAGGGGCAGAAGCTGCCTAAAATCACACTGTCTGGGTGTAAATATAGAGGCTTCTTGGAGCAGAAGGCTGTGCTGCTGGTCAACACACAGGACCTTTGTCAAGGGCCCGCTGGTACTTCTTCCTCCGTTTCACAGTGGTCCTCAGACTGGAGCGGGGGTGACATTCTGAGTTGATCGTGGGTTAGGAGTTTGGGGCTTTGCTGGGGAAGTTCCCTCCTCATAGACAAGCAGTTGAGCAGCTGCGTTCTCCCCTCCTACCGCCGTTAGGAAAGGGGGAGGACCAGGACCCTGCAATTATCTGCCTGCTCAAGGCACCTACCAGGTCTGTGCTGGGAGGCACATGACCGCTGTTCCCACAGCGAGCACTTTTCCCCCTGGAATCTCTAGGCAACGGTGTGAACCATCCTGATCCTGCCTTCCTGATGCTGGATTTGGAGGAGCATTGGGGGCAGAGGAGAGGCAGGGAGGCTTACGAGCTCGGAGAGCAATTGGAATGCTCTAGGCAGGGATCCGAAAAGGAAAGGAGGAGAGGGGTGCACAGATAGGTATGGAGGAAGGAGACCGGCAGGAGACAGGAGAACTGCTTGGCTCAGAGCCCTCATGAAAACAAAGAACAAAGTTTTCCACGATTAGTCACCAAGGGAGGCTCAGAAGGGCAGCTGTGCAAAGTGAGTCATTTCCCCCTGGGTTCACTTTTCCACAAGGGCTTTTACCACTTTGATTCCAACTGTCAACATCACCTTGGACCTGGCCCTTAGGGATGCTCCTTTCTTCTTTAGGATCCCATTGTCCTCAGGAATAGTTCCCAAATTGGGGCCCCAGACCCCCTGCCTCTGAGTCACAGCAGGTGAAACAGGCACATTGCCAGCCGTGTCCTGGAGATTCAGGAACCCTGAGGGTAGGGGGCTTGAATCTGCTCGTTTCGCCAGCACCCCGGGTGACCTGATGGGCTCAAGTTTGAGAATGCCTGTGTTTGATAACCCTGAACGAACAAAAAGTGAAATAATGATAGAAAATACAGACAGCATAAACATACAAACAGCACAAAATATAATTTTGGGATGATAACATCATTCTGTTCTAGCCTCCACAGCAGAAACGATGTCAGTCTCCCTGTCAGGCTTCTTCCTTCCTAGCTCGAAGCCCACTGCCCTCTTCCTCCACCCTAGGCTGCTCCAGTGGTCCCTCTTGTGTTACTCTCAACAGGACAACTCAAAACCTTTTATGGCCAAAGTTCTTAGGGAGTGGAAAGTCTCTCTTCAGTTTCGGTTTCCCATTAGAGGAACTGCTTTCTTAGCAGCAAGTTGTCAGCAGTTTGCTAACAGTGAGTGACCTGAGTGACCTGTCCTGGCCATCCTAGAGCACCTTCTCCTGCGGGGATCCCCTCTGCCCTCCACTCCAGGAAGTGGCCTCAACAGGTGCAGGCCCATGGTGTAACATGACTTTATTCATATAATTCACCTCATAGGAATGAGCCCCCCAGCACTTCTCTGTAGAAATTAGTGTAGAGCAAACAGGAACCATTCGGAAGCTCTCTCTTACTTTTATATAGTTCACTGAATTTCTGAAATGTTGAGTATAAATTGACTTACAAGACTTTAAACCCTGTTTCAGATTGATCATCTTTTCTGGTCATCATTTGGCTCCTGATTATTGTCAGTCTCTTTGGGGTAAGGGAAGCCATCTTCTCCTTAAATAGAATTAAATGTAGGCGGTCAGAAGTTGGTACAGAAGGGAGACTGTCCACATGAGTAAGGGTGGCTGGACGTCAGAGTTTTGGCCCTTTTTCCTCCCAGGTTCACCTTCTCCTTGTTGGGAATCACTTACTGATGTTAACTGTCTGTTCTTTTGAAATAGTGGTGCCCATATGTATTGCACACAGTCTCAGAACAGGCTGGCACATTTAGAGCCTGGATAGGACTCCAGCGAAGTCCATGGAATAATAAAAGGAATGCATCCCAAAGGTCCATGACTCTAGACAACCGGGCTTACAAAACTTAGCTTACTCTCTGCCTCAGGGGTCTTATGCAGTCCTCAGTCTTCACTAGCTTGGGACATTCCCTCAGAAGTCTGTGTGAAAACATCTGCCCTCTCCTAGTGAAATTAGACTCTGGCGTTCCTGCTCATTGTTTCTGGGGCCCGTTTCTGAGTTGGCATCCAGTTGAGACTCACTTTCCCCACCCCTTCATGGATGGCTGAGGTGGGAAAACTATTCAAGCTCCTCTTTATGAAAGATTCTTACCTGTGTCTTTGGCCTCATCAGGCCAGCCATATCAGAACACAACATGGTAGTCACACATTCACGGCAGAGCCACACTTGTGAACAGAAGGGCGTTCTCGAAGGCTCCTCTTCACTCTGACCTTTTTGTACCGTTTGACTATGTTGACCACACCTCCACCTCAAAGCTCACTCCTCCCTGTTCTCCGGGGTCTGAGATTCACTGATTTTCCTTTTCTTTCTGGCTATTCCTTATAACTCTTGTGGGTGTTAGAAAATTCACTCACAGACACTACTTTGAGGAAACAGGTTCAAGAGAAGTTAAGATATTCTCAATGTCACTCATCTAGTGTGTGGCAGAGTTGGAGTTTGAATCCGGGTCTTTGGAGTCTTATGTCCACTGTTCAGTTTTTTCATTACAGCCCAGCTGCCTAATGCTAATTCTTTTTTTTTTTTTTTTTTTTTTTGGTAAAGTCTCTTCCATTCCTTCTTTTCTACTCCTTTTACAATGTGATGTGAGGCTCTTATCATCACAGGTTAAAGAATGGATTGAAACAGTGCTTACCTAGGCTCCTGGCAATTCTGTTTGTGGTCTCCTGAGTCACCTTCCCCAAACCTGCCTTTCTTCGTGCCATGCCTAAGCACCCGTCTTCACTGGCTCACCACGAGGGGTGCTTTCACTATTTTCCTTCAGTGTAGAATAAATATCGCCATCTTTCTGAGTGCCTACTGAGCATCAGGTACTGTACTAAGTTCTTCATGATGTTTCTTCCATTTAATCCACATAACACCTGTACGAGGCAGTCTTCATTAATTACTTACTAATAGACAAGGCTTTGTAAGTAAGGCTTATTAAGGAACATGTTCAAGGCTAAAGAAATAAGTTTAAAGAGGGAATTCAAATCCGTGTCTGCTTGCCCCACTTTCCTCTTTTCACTACACAAGGCCTCTCTTGGGAAACTGAGCAAGCCATTGATTGGTGATGATGAAGCCTATGGAAATCATGGAATAATTGTGACTAGAGATTGCTTGACAGTGGACTCCTTTTCTCTTTAACTTTTAGTTCGGCCGAAAGTTCTGGAGAGAGCGAACCATGAGTTAGTATGGCCAGGAAAAGGAACATTCAAGTTAACTGTCCAGTTGCCCACAGCCCCAGATGCTGTCTTTGAGGAGGAAGTTCCAACAGAAGTAAGTAAAGGAGTAAAAGGGAAGTAGAGTGTCTTCCAGGGTGTGTGGGGTGGGAATCACAAAAGGAAAATACCGTGAATGAGAAGTGTAAGTCAAACAAGAGTGAGAAAAGCACCTTACAGATGTGGCGGGAGTGACAGTGGGATAGGGTAGGTGTGGAATAATGAAGGAGGGAGCACTTTTTGTTTGATTTTAGACTCTTTTGGAAAAGTCAAGATTTAGGGTTTATAATCAGGATGGTTTGAGATGTAAAATTTTGGGTCTGTTTTTCCTGGGTGCTTTTAAGCTGGAATGTGCTATATCCATTTTATTTTGACATCATTTTGAGGGGACAGTGATCCATACTGCATGCGCTAAGTATTTCCCAGTTGTCAAATGAGATAGTTAGAGTCTCTATCTCGGGGGATGGTTGTGATGATTAAGTGGGACAACCTCTATAAAGCACAAGGGACAGTGCTTGTTAATAGTAAACACTCAATAAATGGTAAATGGGGAAAAGATTTAGGTCTCACCCCATACCTCAAACACTTGGTGTTAATTTGGGTTTTTGTTATTTGTGACTCGTTTTTACCCATGCTTTTTGTGCTTAGTGGATATGCCACTAGAGATGAGGTGCATTCAACAGAATCACTGCCAGAGCTTTTCATTATCATTTCTGTTGACCCTACATTTCCGGGCTGGTCCCAGGGACATTTTCTTAATGTAAAGAAATAATTGTAATTTATTAATGCTATTTTATTGTTTGGATTTCAGGAATCCAAGCCCAAAGAACATGTCAAAGAACCAGGTAAGGTCTCAGTTGAGATGACTGGCTTTCACCAGACAGTTGTGCTTTTATTAAAGATGGCAGATGCAGAGGTCATCCTCTTCTGGACTTCACTAGGCAGGGTTTGCGCAGCTTGGAGATGCCTTGGGCTGCATCATCTGCATCCTCTCAGCCAGCTGTGCAGAGGGCAGACACTGGGGCAGCCCCTTCAGCTCTCATGGCTCAGGGATGGGGACAGCTCTCTCTGTGGGGACTGGGAGACACCTTGCAGTTGAGGGGAGAACAAAGAGGTGCCTGGGAGGTGGTGAGGAACTGACTTTTAGAGCCCGCCTGTGCCCGACTGGCCACTGAGAAGCAAGGATATGGCGTGTCAGTGGGTGCCGGGTGTGGCTAAGTCAGTTTCTGGGCACTGGGTGTGGAGGGTGTTGTCCGTTGGACCGGTGACAGGAAGGCGTGAGTCCTCTGTGGACAGCAGCTTCTGAGCGCTGGCGCAGACCAGCCCCACTTCTCCTTGCCCCCTCTGCTGTAGGAAACAAGCCTGCAGCTGAGTAGCTGTTGTGGACTCTGCTGCTTCCCCAGTGCCCGGGCGTTGGCCTGTAGTACCACCTGACATTTAAAGAGGGGACTGGGTTTCCTGGCTAAGCCTGTTGTTCTAAAGGGGAGGGAATGATGAACTGTGCTGAGTGGCTGAGCAGAAGAGATAAAGTGATACGTTCCTCCAAATCTGAGGGGAAGGAATCCCAAAAAATGTGTAAATATTGTCCTCTAAAATTGAAATTGTCTTGGGAATATATTTAGATTTTAACTGTCTCTTTTTGAAAGTGGCAGTCGGGTGAGAACTGCCTTTACTTGGCAAGAAAAGGACGTATAGATTGTTTTACCCAACACGGATGTACTATTAAACTGTAGAATCTAGTATGCATGATTTTCTTAAGAAGCTCCTGAGTCTTATGAGATATGGATTTTTTGTCTCTTTAGAGTAATTCCTGCTTTCCATTCTTCAGATATGGGACTGACTCACTCAACTCCCAATGTTCACTGTGATCCCCTAAATCCTTATCTGTTTCTCGGAAGATGCCTTATGTGCTGTACCATCAAGCCCAATTTTAGACCAGGAAGTGACCTAATATTTGTACATTTATATCTGTACCATTTCCCATTTCTAGAATTTAATCAACTGTGATTCTTATGGTTTCACAGATTTTACCTTGACTCCGTCTCAGCTGATTTCTTAGCACTGTTTCAGATTTGTGTAAAACCCCAAGTGTATTCTCAGGGAGAGCCATCCAGCCCCACTCTGCCAATGGACTTTTCATTGTCCTAGAGATTTTAGACCCATTTATTAACCTGTTTTTACCTGACCCAGCCTCTAATGGTAGTAACCAGCCAAGAAGTTGGATGGTCTTCAACGAGATACTTAAGTTGGCCCCTTTAAGAGATGGAAGAGAAGGTCCTTTGTTGAATGGCTGCTCCACACTGGATCCTGACAGTGGCCCTAAGGCTAGGTCTCTTGAATTAATTGGAATGGTCTAGACAGTTTTCAGAACTCAGCAAAATGAGAGTGGAGCGTGGTTCCCTAATAGGGCCCATGTCACAGGGATGTGGAGAGCAGAGGCTGCTGCACCATGAATGCACCAGGCATGCCTGAAACCCAGGGCATGAAGTAAAAGATTGACAAGCCTTTGACAGAGCAGGGCAAGGTCAGTCAAGGCACACACCAGCATCGGGGGTGAGCACTGAGCTGCTGTCCTGTTCCAGGCTAAGCTGAGTTGAGCTGGGCCTGAAAAGTGGAAATCAGCAAGTAGAAGAATGTGGAGAAAAGAGAAGGGCAAGAGCAGAGAAATACTGGACACTTGTACTCAGAAAATTCT
>NC_060270.1:37280951-37286678 GCF_021613505.1 Equus quagga
ATCTCTTTATGTCATTATCAATTTCTCTCAGTAATGTCTTATAGTTTTCACTGTATAAGTCCTTCATCGCCTTGGCTAAATTTATTCCTAGGTACTTTATTCTTTTAGTTTTGATTGCAAACGGAATTGCATTCTTGAGTTCTCTTTCTGTAAGTTCCTTATTGGAGTATAGAAAAACAACTGATTTTTGTAAGTTGATTCTGTACCCTGCAACTTTACTGTAGTTGTTAATTATTTCTATTAGTTTTCCGATGGATTTTCTATACATAAGATCATGTCATCTGCAAACAACGAGTTTCACTTCTTCACTCCCTATTTGGATTCCTTTTATTCCTTTCTCTTGCCTAATTGCTCTGGCCAAAACCTCCAGTACTATGGTGAATAAGAGGAGTGATAGTAGGCATCCTTGTCTTGTTCCTGTTCTCAGGGAGATGGCGCTCAGTTTTTGCCCATTGAGTATGATGCTGGCTGTGGGTTTGTCATATATGGCCTTTATTATGTTGAGGTAATTTCCTTCTACCCCCATTTCCTTAAGAGCTTTTATCATAAATGGCTGTTGGATCTTGTCAAATGCTTTCTCTGCATCTATTGAGATGATCATGTGATTTTTATTCCTCAATTTGTTGATGTGGGGTTTCAAGTTGATTGATTTGCAGATGTTGAACCATCCCTGAGTCCCTGGTATGAATCCCTCTTGATCGTGATGTGTGATCCTTTTCCTGTATTCCTGAATTCGAGTTGCCAAAATTTTATTGAGAATTTTTGCATCTATGTTCATCACCGATATTGGCCTGAAGTTCTCCTTTTTTCTGCTGTCCTTGTCAGGTTTTGGTATCAGTGTGATGTTGGCCTCATAGAATGTGTTAGGAAGTGTTTGACCCTCCCTAATTTTTTGGAATATCTTGAAAAGGATGGGTATTAAATCCTCTCTGAAAGTTTGGTAGAATTCCCCAGGGAAGCCATCTGGTTCTGGGGTTTTATTCTTTGGGATGCTTTTGATTGCTGTTTCAATCTCTTTCCTTGTGATTGGTCTATTCAGATTGTCTGCTTCTTCTTGAATCAGCTTTGGGAGGTTATAAGAGTCTAAGAATTTATCCATTCCCTCTAGGTTATCCATTTTGTTGGCATACAGTTTTTCATAGTATTCTCTTATAATCCATTGTATTTCTGTGGAGTCTGTTGTTATTTCTCCTCTCTCATTTCTGATTTTGTTTATTTGCACTTTCTCTCTTTTTTTCTTTGTAAGTCTGGCTAGGGGGTTGTCAATTTTATTTATCTTCTCAAAGAACCAGCTCTTTGTTTCATTGATCCTTTCCACTGCCTTTTTTGTTTCAATAGCATTTATTTCTGCTCTGATTTTTATTATTTCTCTCCTTCTGCTGACTTTGGGCTTTGTTCTTCTTTTTCTAATGCAGTTAGGTGTAATTTGAGATTGCTTATTTGGAATTTATCTTGTTGGTCAATGTGTGCCTGTATTGTGATGAGTTTTCATCTTAATATGGCTTTTGCCACATCCCATATGAGTTAGTATGATATGTTATCATTTTCATTTGTATCCAGATATTTTTTGATTTCTCCTTTAATTTCTTCAATGATCCATTGCTTGTTCAATAGCATGTTGTTTAGTCTCCACATCTTTGTCCCTTTCTCAGCCTTTTCCTTGTAATACATGTCTAGCTTAATAGCATTATGATCAGAAGACATGCTTGTTATTATTTCAATTTTTTAAAATTTATAGAGGCTTGCCTTATTTCCAAACATGTAGCCTATCCTTCAGAATACTCCATGTGCACTTGAGAAGAAGGTGTATTTGCTGTTTTGGATGGAGTGTTCTATATATGTCTCTTAAGTCCGTCCATCTGGTTTAGCTTTTCTTTTAATTCCACTGTTTCTTCATTGATTTTATGTCTGGATGATCTATCCATTGATGTGGGTGGGATATTGAGGTCCCCTACTATTATTGTGTTATTTTTAATATATTCTTTTAGGTTTGTTAATGCTTGCTTTATGACCTTTGGTGCTCCTGTGTTGGGTGCATAGATACTTACAAGTGTTATTTCTTCTTGATGGAGTGTCCCTTTGGTCGTTATATACTGCCCCTCTTTGTCTCTCTTTACCTGCCTTATCTTGAAGTCTACTTTGTCTGATATAAGTATTGTGCCACCTGCCTTCTTTTGTTTGCCATTAGCTTGGAGGATTGTCTTCCAGCCCTTCACTCTGAGCCTTTGTTTGTCATTGGAGCTGAGGTGTGTTTCCTCGAAGCAACAAATTGTTGGATCTTGTTCTTTAATCCATCTCACCACTCTGTGTCTTTTTATTGGAGAATTCAATCCATTTATGTTTAGGGTGATTATTGATGCATGAGAGCTTAATGCTGTCATTATATCACTCATTTTCTGGTTTTCCTGCATTTCTTTTGTCTCTCATCCTGTGTATTTTGGTCTACCCATTGAATTACGTAGTTTTTTATGATGTCTTTGTTTTTTCCTAATTTATTTTTTGTGTCTCTGTTCTGCTTTTTAGTTTAGTGTCTACCCTGAAGTTTGTATTCAGAAACTCGTGTATAAGATAGTCCATTTTCTGATGGCCTCTTATTTCCTTAGTCTAAACCAATTCAGTTCCTTTGCTCCTCCCTTCCTAAGTTATTATTCTCATATCTTATTCAAACTTGTGTTGTGAGTTTGTGGTTAAAATGACAAGACTGTCTTTGTTTTGGTGCTTTCCTTCCCTGTAGCCTAACGCTGTACTTGAATATTTGCTATCCTATTCCGATTCTGTCCAACTATTTATCTCCTTACTCTGTGTTTTGTGACCCCTTTCTCTCTTTTTTTCTTTTTTCAGGTATTAGGGCCTTCTTGAGGATTTCTTGGGGGGGGGGGCTGTCTCATGGCTACTAAGTCCCTTAGCTTTTGTTTGTCTGGGAAAGATTTAATTTCTCCCTCATATCTGAAGGGCATTTTTGCTGGACAGAGTATTCTTGGCTAAAGATTCGTGTCTTTTAAAGTTTGAATATGTCATTCCATTCTCTCCTAGCTTGTATGGTTGCTGCAGAGAAACCTGCTGAAAGCCTGATAGGGGTTCCTTTGTAGGTTATTTTCTTGTCTTGCTGCCCTGAGTATTCTTTCTTAGTCATTCATTTTTGCCAGTTTTACTACTATATGCCTTGCAGTGGGTCTTTTTACATTGACAAATCTAGGAGATCTGGAAGCTTCCTCCACACATATTTCCCTCTCTTCCCCTAGATTTGGGAAGTTTTCTGCTATTATTTTTTTGAACACACTTTCTGCTCCATTCTCCTTCTCTTCACCTTCTGGAATACCTATAATTCTTATGTTGCATTTCTTCATTGAGTAAGATATTTCTTGGAGACTTTCTTCAAGTCTTTTTAGTCTTCGTTCTCTCTCCTCCTCTGTCTGGGGCATTTCAACACGTCTTTCTTCGATTAAGCTGATTTGATCCTCTATGATGTCCCATCAAGCACTAAGAGAATCCATATTTTCTTTTATCTCTTCTATTGTGTTTTTCATCTCTAATATTTCTGACTGATTCTTCTTTAGAGTTTCAATCTCTTTTGTGAAGTAGCTCATGAATTTGTTGAATTGTTTCTCTATATTCTCTTTTACCTTGTTGAGTTTTTTGATGATAGCTATGTTGAATTCATTGTCATTTAGTTTACATATTTCTGTGTCCTCAGGACTGAGTTCTGGGTCTTTGTTGTTTTTTCTCTGGTCTGGAGATTTGATGTAGTGTCTGATGTTGGAAGGTCTGGTCTTTCTAATTCTGATATTATTCTGTTGCAGTTACAGCCTATCGCCCCTGGGTGGGGGTTGAGAGCCACGTATTCTGAGCCCTCTGCCTTCAGCCGAGATGGCGCCAACTGGGTCAGGGGAGGGGTACTTTCTCCAGTGTGCAGTTCGGGGTTTCTGGATCAGCTCTCGCTATCTGGTCTCCTGGGGTCTTGGCTTGATGAAGTCACCCTGCAGGAAAGCTTTTGCCCCATTTGATGGCTTCCTTCCCTGTGGGAGTCCTGGGTGATCTGGTGAATGCGCGACCCCTCCCCCACTACTTCCCTCACAGAACGTCCCATGGAAGAGACTGTAGTCTTAAGGGGAGGGAACAAAGTACTCTCTTACCCCATTCCAGGTCCTCCGAGGGGGGCTCCAGCCTCTCCACCCTCCATCGTGTGGCTGCGTGTCTCTCTGATGTTTTTGTTTTGTTAGGATATTTTCTCTTGGAGTATGGCTGCCCCTTTTAGTTGTATGTTGGAGGGGAGAGAGTTCCAGGTAAGTTCACATTGACATGATGCTGATGTCACTCCTCCCAGAAAAGCAGATTTAAAAGAGCCTATGTGATCAATTGCTATTCTTATTGTACTTATGTAAATAATTGGGCCAACTATTAAAACTAGACTTACTTTGCAGAGACGTAAGTCTGTATTAGGTTATCTTTGTTGAAAATTAGGGTAAATTTAGAGAGAAAAATTGTGTTTCAATAGAAACTATAATATACATTTGTGGATGTTGTATTTGGGTTCTGTTAATTGTTTTCAAGGTTTTTGTCTTCTATATGTAAACAGGACAGGATCCTGAACCCTTTTAGTTTCCTAAAATATGTGGTACCGATCTCCTAATTAACATTTGCAATTTTTTCTTTCCTTTTCACTTGGAATCATTGAGAACTCAAATCACCCTTTTTCCTGAAGCCCTGCAAACAGAAGCTAGACAACTTCATATAACCTAAGAGAGGGCACCATGATACACCATGTTTGGACAGTCTTCATGCCTGTTGCTGTGTAAGCCACTCAAAAAGGTTTACCTGAACACCTGATGACATCATAGGAGACATTTTAAACTGCCAGGGATGCTTCAACCCTGACATCTAGAGATCTTCTTGACTGACCATCCCCTAGGCTCAGAAATTGTTTTATGATTTGTTCCAACCATTACCCTTGTTTTTCCTTTTCTTTCCCTAAAAATGCTTCTTATTAAATACCTGGTTACTTGCTTACACAATATAGGCCTCACTTTGGGAGATCCTTTCTATGTTCTAGAGATGATCCAAAAGACCTGAAGGGAACTCAAACTAAGGAACTAGACACTGTCAGATGTTTCTGTGCACCATCTTTGTCATGGAGACTGGGTCTTATTGAAATGTTTGATTGGATGGCACCATATGAAAAATGCCACAAGGAAATACAATCATGCCATAGAAGTACATCACTATTGGCATCTCCCAAATCTTGGCTGGTTTCATACTCTAGACCTTGCTTTCTCTGAACAGTCAAGTGGACCTGTAACAGACTGCAAGTTGCTGTTCAGAAGACAGTCCCCTAAAGATAAGTAATAAGTGACTCCCAGGTTCTTACTTTACTTATTGGACTACTAGACAGCAGGCTACTTGTTCACATCAGATTTCACTTGAGGTTCCAGGCATTAGCATTGATTGGTTTACAGACATCTTCTCCTGGACTCCTTGAGGGTTGAGGTCCATTATGGAAGGTATACTAAAATTTGGGCTGTCTATTTTGCTAATCTGTTTGGTCATCTATGTTAATCATAAAATGTGAGTTTAAGTGTTGTTCCAAAGCCATTGATCAGAGTACTAAAATATTAGTCATGCAGAGTATATCTTGCTCTCCCCAACTGGTACCCAAAAACATATTAAAATAAAAGTAAAACAGTTTCATTCCTCTGATCCTGATCTTTGCCCTTTCCAACAGGAAGTAGC